>NC_053024.1:386046819-386236671 GCF_003073215.2 Triticum urartu
TTAACTGGAATCGATTGGGAAACCATTGATTTCCAGCCACTGGGTAGATAGGAGGAGGAGGATGCACCAGCGCAGGACGATTCACAGCCTTCAAGGCAGCTTGGTGACGAGTCATGATCCGGAGACCGGTTTATCCTTCTGCATACTGCCACACTTGCTGAAAACAATTATTCTTTTTGGGCATTAAAGTGCCTTGTAATAGGCTAGTTCAAAATACTTGTTCCGCTATGCCATCATGCATATTTATGTTGCCTGAGACTGTTAATCCATCCTGCTTCAGAATATATTATGTTCATAATCCGTAGCGGTGTTATACAAATTGTTCCTGCATACAAGAAGTTTGAGAGTGTCCTGGCGGTTTACCGCTGGACGGGTCATGATGCCCAAATACATAGTCGGGGTTTATAACCAAGGCTGCACTTTGAAAATAATCAAAGATGAAAGAGATGATACCTGTGATATTGAATAACACTGTTGGTTGACCAACCTTTGTATATTTAGGGTAATAACCCCAATCTTGAGTTTTGATAACTCCTTCCATGTTTGCCGGTTTATGATAAAACCGTATCGGGTTAATAAACGCCGGATTATCATTGATCATGTACTAACAACTTATCGTTGAAAGCCAACCCGGGTCAATAAACGCCGGTTTAACATACTAAAAAATCTCACCAAAGGAGAAAAAACTTGTCAAATAAAAACACAAAAAGAACATGCAAGGCTTTTCATGGGCTACCAGGCCCTAAATCGAGGCTTTTCATGGGCTGCCAGGCCACTGAGTTAAACCATTTTTCGAAGCCTTTTAAGATGGACCTCAATCATTAACCAATCGTCGTTTTAACTTTGACAAGTTCAGGGTCTATGAGATTGACTTGTCAAACATTCGGCAGGTCATACCAGGTTTACCTGGATGGAGTGGCTTACTTAAAAAGGTAGGATAACCCGGGGTTTTAGGTGAATACACCTGGCTTCCAAGCCTGGCTTGATAGCCTATTGCAAGGGTGCAAGCTCTTTGTTCTTTGAGAAGCAAAGAGCCCCCAAGCAACATTTGAGCTGTGCTCGGTGGGTGCCTATGTTTGAGTTGTGCTGTTGCAACACTCTCTTTGGCCCCACATGATTTCCTTTTGGCCTTAAGCCGATCAAGAGGTGTCGCTATGGTTCGAATACGACCAAGCCCCATAGCGATTTCCTTTTATATGTGTGTCTTTATAAGCCGGATCAATAGAACTCTGCTTTATAAACAGAAGCCCCCATGTAAGCACACATGATGTAATAAAAACAACAAAGACCCCGCTTTAGCTGAGGCTCCGGTTTATTATATTGATCATAATATATACATTGTCATAATTATGTACATAAGAAGAGCCTATGGCTCAAGTATAGTAAGGCCGAAGATGAGCTATTCCACGGCCGTTCGGTCTCCTCCTCCGATTTACGTGAGTCTTTGTGCTCTCGAACATCGATAAGGTAGTATGATCCGTTGTGCAGATTTTTGCTGACCACAAAAGGTCCTTCCCAAGGTGGGGACAACTTGTGCATATCCGTATGATCCTGGATGAGCCGGAGCACCAGATCGCCTTCTTGAAAAGTTCTGGTTTTAACCCGGCGGCTGTGATAACGTCGCAGATCTTGTTGATAAATCGCCGAACGTGCCGCTGTGAGATCACGCTCTTCATCTAACAGGTCCAGTGAGTCCTGACGTACTTTCTCATTATCAGCTTCAGCATAAGCCGCCACACGGGGCGAGTCATGACGAATGTCACTAGGGAGAACCGCCTCTACTCCGTAAACCATGAAGAAAGGTGTCTAACCCGTAGATCTGTTCGGTGTGGTGTTGATACTCCATAACACGGAAGGTAACTCCTCCACCCAACAGCCCGACATCCGCTTTAAAGGAACCATAAGCCGGGGCTTGATGCCTCTCAAAATCTCTTGATTGGCTCTCTCTGCTTGACCATTAGATTGGGGGTGAGCCACTGATGACACGTCAAGCCGGATGTGCTCACATTGACAAAATTCTTCCGTAGCACCCTTGGACAGATTAGTATCATTATCAGTTATGATGCTGTGTGGAAAACCAAAACGGAAGATCACCTTTTTGATGAATTGAACCACCGTGGCCGCATCACACTTACTGACTGGCTCTGCCTCTACCCACTTGGTGAACTTATCAACCGCCACCAGTAGGTGGGTCTTCTTGTCCTTGGACCTCTTAAAGGGCCCAACCATATCGAGCCCCTAAGTTGCAAATGGCCAAGTGATTGGAATCATCCTTAATTCTTGAGCCGGAACATGAGCGCGGCATGCAAACTTCTGAGAACTGTCACACCTCTTTACCAAATCCTCAGCATCAACATGAGCCGTCAACCAATAGAAACCGTGACGAAAGGCCTTAGCTACCAAGGATTTTGAACTGGCATGGTGACCACAATCTCCTTCGTGGATCTCACGCAGAATTTCACAGCCTTCTTGAGGAGACACACAACGTTGAAACGCCCCTGTTACGCTGCAATGATGCAACTCCCCATTGATAATGGTCATTGACTTGGATCACCAGATTATCTGCCGGGCCAAAGTTTCATCGCCCGGTAACTTGCCCCGGTTCATGTACGCCAAGTATGGGACTGTCCAATCCGGGATAACGTGAAGAGTCGTCACCAATTGAGCCTCTGGGTCAGGAACAACCAAATCCTCCTTTGTAGGTATCTTGACCAACGAGTTATGTAGCACATCCAGGAAGACATTGGGCGGCACCGGTTTACGTTGAGAGCCTAAGAGACTTAAAGCGTCTGCCGCTTCATTCTTGCGCCGGTCTATATGGTCAACCTGATAACCCTTGAAATGACCAGCCACTATGTCCACCTCTCGTCGATACGCCACCATGAGTGGATCCTTGGAATGCCAAGTGCCAGACACCTGTTAAGCTACCAGGTCCGAGTCACCAAAGCACTTAACCCAGCTTAAATTCATCTCCTTAGCCATCCGAAGACCATGGAGTAAGGCCTCATATTCAGCTGCATTGTTAGTGCAAGGGAACATTAAACGGAGAACATAGCAAAATTTATCACCTCGTGCGGAAGTTAATATGACTCCAGCGCCTGAGCCCTCCAATTGTCTGGACCCATCAAAATGAATAGTCCAATAAGTGTTATCTGGCTTTTCCTGCGGTGCCTGCAATTATGTCCAATCATTGATGAAGTCCACAAGTGCTTGGGATTTGATTGCTGTGCGAGGCGTATATTTTAACCCGTGAGGTCCAAGCTCAATAGCCCACTTGGCGACCCGGCCAGTGGCTTCCCTGTTTTGGATGATATCCCCCAAGGGGGCAGAACCGACCACCATGATAGGATGACCCTGAAAATAATGCTTGAGCTTCCGTCTTGCCATGAAAACCCCATACACTAGCTTCTGCCAATGTGGGTACCTCTGCTCGGACTCAATCAGTACCTCACTGATGTAATAAACCGGCCGTTGAACCAGATACTCCTTTCCGGCCTCCTTGCGCTCCACCACAATAGCCACACTAACAACCCGGGCATTAGCAACCACATATAACAACAAGGGATCTTTATCAACAGGAGCAGCAAGGATAGGTGGTTCAGCTAACTGCCGCTTTAAACTCTCAAAGGCTTCATTGGCGGCATCACTCCAGACGAAATGGTCTGTCTTTTTCATCATCTGATATAGAGGGATTGCCTTTTCTCCCAAACGGTTGATAAACCGGCTTAATGCTGCAATACAACCCACCAGCCGCTGAACATCGTTAATACATGCCGGTTTAGCCAGAGACGTAATAGCTATGATCTTCTCCGGATTAGCTTCAATGCCCCTGTTAGACACTAGAAAGCCCAAAATCTTGCCTACCGGTACACCAAAGACACATTTGGCCAGATTAGCGGTACACCAAAGACACATTTGGCCAGATTAAGCATCATCTTATAAACCCGGAGGTTATCAAAAGTCTCCTTCAAGTCACCTATCAATGTTTCCTCCTTTCTGGACTTCACCACAATATCATACACATAAGCATGAACATTGCGCCGAATCTGATTATGAAGACAATTCTGTACACCGCGCTGATAAGTCGCCCGGGCACTCTTGAGCCCAAAAGGCATAGATACATAGCAGAAGGCTCCAAAGGGATTTATGAAAGTTTTCTTCTCCTGGTCCTTAACTGCCACTTTGATCCGATGATAACCGGAATAAGCGTCCAGAAAACACAAACAGTCACAACCCGCCGTAGCATCAATGATTTGATCAATACGAGGGAGAGCAAAGGGATCAGCTGGACATGCCTTGTTCAGATCTGTGTAGTCCACACACATACGCCAAGTGCCGTTCTTCTTAAGTACCAACACCGGATTAGCTAGCCACTCAGGGTGAAATACCTCCACAATAAACCCTGCTGCCAAAAGCTGGGCTACCTCCTCACCAATAGGCTTGCACCTTTCTTCATTAAAGTGGCGGAGAAACTGCCTGACCGGTTTAAACTTAGGATCTATATTAACAGTGTGCTTAGCGAGTTCCCTCGGTACACATGGCATGTCAGAAGGCTTCCATGCAAAGATGTCCCGGTTCTCACGGATGAACTCGATGAGCGCGCTTTCCTATTTTGGATCCAGGTTAGCGCTGATGCTGAACTGCCTGGATGAATCGCCAGGGACAAAGTCAACCAGCTTAGTCTCCTTGGCCGATTTAAAATTCAAAGCCGGATCATGCTCTGTAGTTGGCTTTTTCAGAGAAGTCATATCTGCCGTATCAACATTGTCTTTGTAAAATTTCAACTCCTCTGTTGCACAAACCAACTCAGCATAGGCCGCATCACCTTCTTCACATTCCAAAGCAATCTTCCAGCTCCCATGCACTGTGATGGTCCCCTTATGACCCGGCATCTTAAGCTGCAGATAAACATAACAGGGCCTTTCCATGAACTTAGCATAAGCCGGCCGTCCAAACAAGGCATGATATGGGCTCTTGATTTTCACCACTTCAAAATTCAATGTTTCTGATCTTGAATCATGATCATCTCCAAAATCAACCTCTAGAGCTATCTTACCAACTGGGTATGCCGATTTACCAGGCACCATGCCATGAAAGATAGTGTTCGATGGTTTAAGATTCTTATCTGTCAACCCCATGCGACGGAAGGTTTCATAATAAAGGATATTGATACTGCTTCCTCCATCCATGAGTACCTTGGTGAACTTGTACCCCACAACCTGAGGTGCCACCACCAATGCCAGATGACCCGGATTATCAACCCGGGGTGGATGATCCGGGTCATGAACAAAGTTCAAGGACGTCCCCCACTTTCACAATGCTCGTCTATCTCACTCTCACTTTTCTTTTTGAAAAGTTTTGGGTTCCCATATTTATTTTTTGTTTTTAAACTATATAAAATCACACATCAGAAATAAATGACTCTCTAAAACTTCTGGGTTGTCTCCCTGGTAGCACTTTCTTTAAAGCCATTAAGCTAGGCATATAGTGCTTAAGTAATGAATCCACCCGGATCCCAAGGTATATCAAAGCCAATTTTAATTAACAATGATTTGTAATTTAGTAGTGAGCACAAAGTAACATATATCATGCAACAACGAAGTCTAACTCTCTTCCTATGCATCGGCATGTCATAAAAGAACAATTCATGCACACGTAGTAAAGGCCAATGCATAGTATAAACAGTTTCTTGCAATTTTATCGTATTGGAAACATAGAGAGGCGGAGATATAGTTCCTCTCTCATAATAATTGCAAGTAGGAGCAGCAAGCACATGCATATTATATTCATCAAAATCATCATGTGTAATAGTAAAATGCAACCCATCAATATAATCCTTAATAAGTGCAAACTTCTTCGATATAGTGTAGTCGGGAGAATTCAAAAAGATAATATGACTATCATGCGTGGGTGCAATACCAACAATTTCATGTTTAACATAAGGAACTATAGCAAGTTCATCTTCATGAGCATAATTTATATTGGCTTCTTGGCCACAAGCATAGAAAGCATCATCAAAAAGGGATATTTCAAGAGAATCAACGGGATCATAACAATCATCATAGCAATCATCCTTTGGTAAGCACGAAGGGAAATTAAACAATGTATGAGTTGAAGAGTTACTCTCATTAGAAGGTGGGCACGGGTAGCTAATCCGCTCTTCCTCCTTTTGTTCTTCGTTCTCCTCATCATATTTTTCATCCAATGAACTCACAGTTTCATCAATTTCTTCTTCTATAGACTCCTGCAAAATATTAGTCTCTTCTTGGACAGTGGAGGAGACCTTGATATATGGTTTAACATAGGCATTAGAAGCATAATTCTCATAACAATATTCAAGTATGGCAAAATTTTCAGATTTGTAAAGAGTAGCATCATACTTCTCAATCAAAGAAGCAATTTCATAAGCACCCTTAAAAGCAACAAATTCTTCAATTTTTTGAACATCATAGTAATTATAAACACCCTTAGCATAAGAACATACGATTCCATTATCACTAAACAAACATTGGTAGGGAAGGTGTTTCTTAGGGTCTTCAGAACAACAAGTAATATCATATATTTCGCATAAATTCCAAGCATAGCATTGCAAACGATGAATTTGATCCAGTAAACGTTTCCCTTTTTCAGATATGTGGTGTCGCACATAACAAGCATGCTCATCTAAAGATTTGCCCTCAACTAAGCTAGTTGGGGTTTCAGCACGAGCACATAGGGATCGAAGATGATCCAAGTAATAAGCTTCAGGAGTGTGATAGATTTTGAGTGGTTCTTCAACCATTGGTTCAGTAGGTACAACTAATTTTTTGGTATTTTGCCTTTCCTACCCATAACTAAAGATAGAAAACAGCTAATAACAACAAATAAAAATTACTTAGTGATAAAGCAAACAAGCATACACGAGAATATTCACCCCACGCTATGACTCCCCGGCAACGGCGCCAGAAAAAGGTCTTGATAACCCACAAGTATAGGGGATCAATTGTAGCCTCTTTCGATAAGTAAGAGTGTTGAAACCAATGAGGAGCTAAAGGTAGAACAAATATTCCCTCAAGTTCTATCGACCACCGATACAACTCTACGCACGCTTGACGTTCACTTTACCTAGAACAAGTATAAAACTAGAAGTACTTCGTAGGTGTTGTTGGATAGGTTTGAAAGAACATAAAGAGCACGTAAATAAAAACTAGGGGCTGTTTATATAAAGAAACAATAAAGTTAGTATAGCGAGTGTGGAAAAGTGGTGGTAGGAGTTGCGAAATTGTCCCTAAGCAACTGACTACTTTACTAGACCGATAGCAAGTTTTATGTGGGAGAGGCCACCGCTAGCATGTCATCCCTGACTTGGAATTCTATGCACTTATGATTGGAACTATTAGCAAGCATCCGCAACTACTAACGTTCATTAAGGTAAAACCCAACCATAGCATTAAGATATATTGGTCCCCCTTCAATCCTGTATGCATAAATTTTTATGCTAGGTTGAAGCTTCTGTCACTCTTGCCCTCCAATACATAGTCCTATCAACATACAACTAACCCTATGGTGTGATCCATGCGCGCGCTCATATGATGGGCACCAAAGGACAACAACATAACCACAAGCAAATTAAATCAATCATAGCAATTCATCAACCACCGATAGGACAACGAAAATCTACTTAGACATCATAGGATGGCAACACATCATTGGATAATAATATGAAACATAAAGCACCATGTTCAAATAGAGGGTACCTCGGGTTGCGGGAGAGTGGACCGCTGTAGATAGAGGGCGGAAGGTGATGGAGATGTTGGTGAAGATCGCGGTGATGATGATGGTGGCCACAACAGCGTTCCAGCGCCACCGGAAGAGAAGGGGAGAGGGGGCCCCTTCTTCTTCTTCCTTGACCTGCTCCCTAGATGGTAGAAGGGTTTCCCCTCTAGTCCTTGGCCTCCATGGCATGGGAGGGGCGAGAGCCCCTCCGAGATTAGATCTGTCTCTCTCTGTTTCTGCAGTCTCAGATTCTGCCCTTTCACCGTTTCTTATATTCCCGGAGATTCGTAACTCTGATTGGGCGGAAATTTTAACACGATCTCTATCTGGATATTAGCTTACTTTCGGAAAAAGAATGGCAGTAACCGCCTTACAAGGGGCCCACGAGGGTCAGGGGCGCGCCCAGGGGGGTGGGGCGCGCCCCCCTGCCTCGTGGCTCCCTCGGGCACCGTCTCGCATTGATTTTCTTCCCATATTTCACATATATTCCAAAAATAATCTCCGTCCGTTTTTATCCCGTTTGGACTCCGTTTGATATGGATTTTCTGCAAAACAAAAAACATGCAACAAACAGGTACTGGCACTGGGCACTGGATCAATATGTTAGTCCCCAAAAATAGTATAAAAAGTTGCCAAAAGTATATGAAAGTTGTAGAATATTGGCTAGGAACAATAAAAAATTATAGATATGACGGAGACGTATCAACCCTCGTTGTTGTTCCCCGGACCCTGGGCCACCGAAGTATCGCCTTCGGGTAGCATCTTCATCATCCCTTGCACCACTTGTTGGTCGGGGCAGACCATCCGCGATGACACCTCGAAGTCGTCTGCCCTATTGGACGGAGAGGCCGGTGGAGGTGTCTCGCTTTCCATCATCTCTGGGAATAGGTCCCTCGAGGAAGAGGATTGTTGAGGAAGACTGCGTGTTGAGCAGCAAAAATAATATATCCCAGGCATTATAAGAAAAGAACGGGACATGTTTAAAACGGCCTTGTTCACTTACGATTTGGCCCGACGCTTGTCCTCGTCATGAGACTGCGCTTCAACGTCCTCCAACCCGAGCCACCCACCTGAGGCATCTTGCCTCTCTTAGGAGCCTGTTTCTCGCAATCTTTAGAGGCTACCCTTTTCTTCCTAGGAGGGAGGGAGACAGTGGCCCCCCTTCACTTTTGTCTTCGGATGAGGGGATTTTGATCCCTCGGGTACAAAGTCTGATGCACCCTTGGAATAGGGGCCATCTTTGGTGCTCTCACTCTCCGCCTCACCCTCCTTCATAGGCATCTGGTATGGTGCCAGGGCCAGCATCCTTGTTAGAACAGGATTCACTGGGCCCTCGGGCAGAGGGGCTGAACACATAATTAGTTGCGCCTTCTTTGTCCAGCCCTGGAAGAAGATAGCCTGCTCAGTACCATATTACGGTATACATAATTACAAAGTGTTCGGGAGCCAAGTGCTTACCGGGGCATCTGGACGGTTGCAGTTGAGGCCAGCGTCCTCGGTGGTATCCGGCCAATGTTTCCACTTCCCAAAAAATAATTTCCACATCCCTTCATGTATGGTGACAAAGAAGTGTTGGAGGGTTTGTGGTCCTTCTGGATTAAGCTCCCACATGCAGCGAGACCTGCGCTGGCATGGCAGGATTCGGCGAACTAACATCACTTGGATCACGTTGACAAGATCGATGTCTCTCTTGAGGAGGGTTCGAATGCAGCTCTGTAAGTCTGCACTTCATCAACTAATCCCCAGTCCAGCCCCTTGTTGACCCATGATGCAACCTGTAACGGTGGGCCAGGACGGAATGTGGGTGCAGCTACCCACTTGGTGCTGCGGGGCTCCGTAACATAAAACCACTTCCGCTGCCAGTGATTGGAAGTTTCGGTAAAAGAACCTTTTGGCCAAGGAGTGCTGGTGAGTTGGCTGATCGTAGCACCGCCGCACTCCACCTGTTCCCTGTCGACTACCTTTGGCTTCACACTAAAGGTCTTGAGCCATAAGCCGAAGTGTGGGGGATTTGGAGGAAGGCCTCACATGTAATGATAAATGCCGAGACTTGGAGGATAGAGTCCGGGGCTAGGTCATGAAAATCTAGTCTGTAATAAAACATTAGCCCCCGGACGAAGGGGTGAAGAGCAAACCCTAGCCCCCGGAGGAAGTGGGAGATGAATACGACCCTCTCGCCGGATCTGGGGGTCGGAATAACCTGTCCTTGAGCAGGAAGCCTGTGGTGGACCTCCGCAGTCAAATATCTGGCTGCCCGAAGCTTTGCGATATCCTCCTCTGTAATGGAGGAAGCCGCCCATTGGCCTTGAGAGCTGGGTCTGGACATGATGGGGAGGCTTGAGACAATGAAGTCGAACCTTGGGTGCTAGAGCTCAAGGTTGGGAAGGCTGATGAGAGGTTTGGCATAGAAGGACGACCCTTGGTTCCTTTATAAAGGCCACGGGTATTGAACGCCTCCTCCCAAGCCTAAGAACCTACCTATTCCTAAGGGATCTTTCCTGCAGGACGGTTGGGTTACCCATGCTCGTATTGATGAAAATCCCGTAATAAGGGGACACAATCTCTGCTTCGACAAGACGTGTCAATAAAAATCGCACCCTGAAACGTGGAACGGCGGGACAAGAAACGGTTCGAAATAATGACCGAGAAGCATGACGTCACGTTACCAAAATTGTCAGCGGATTGGATTCATGGAATACTATACTCTCTACGGTTGTGTGTTACAGGACCGGACACGATCAAATCATCTGAAGACTATTTTGGAGTTCGGAAGGAGGAACCCGCCTTGCAATGCCAAAGACAACACTACGCGCCGAGCACCTCATCATTAAAGCCAGGTTCAGGGGCTACCGAGGGAGTCCTGGACTAAGGGGTCCTCGGGCGTCCGGCCTGTTAGCCATGGGCCGGACTGATGGGCTGTGAAGATATGAAGACCGAAGACTGCACCCGTGTCTGGATGGGACTCTCCTTGGCGTGGAAGGCAAGCTTGGCGACCGGATATGTAGATTCATTTCTTTGTAACTGACCTTGTGTAACCCTAGATTCTCCCGGTGTCTATATAAACTGGAGGACTTAGTCCGGATAGAGGATACTGATTATCATAGCCATATACGCTAGACCTCTAGGGTTTAGCCATTATGATCTCGAGGTAGATCAACTCTTGTAACACTCATATTGATCAATATCAATCAAGCAGGACCTAGGGTATTACCTCCATAGAGAGGGCCCGAACCTGGGTAAATATCGTGTCCCTTGTCTCCTGTTACCATCGACCTTAGATGCACAGTTCGGGACCCCCTACCCGAGATCTGTCGGTTTTGACACCGACAGTACCCTGCGTAATAATCTAGCTTGGTAAATATTTTTTGACCCATAGTTCGACATTTTTCTGCCGACCTGCACCTCGGTGTTGGGTCCGAGCATAAATCCCGCAGTACACTGTAAGACACTTTTTAAGCCTGGACAATATCAACAGGGGGCTGCGACTTGAGCCGAACCCACCAAAAGCCAAGGTACTCCGAGGAGTCCTCAGCAAAATGTTCTCGGATATTGCTTTATATGCATCATTTTCGAATTGTGTCTTCGGTCAATAGTTTGGTTGCCCGTCTCCTATGCTTGCCTCGTACGTTCCGCTTTATCCGACTAGGTGTGCAAAGGGAGAACCACTGCGATTGTGCTTCCAGCTAGCATGGTTAAGCACCTCAGTGGAGAAAGCCGAAAACTGACTATCACACTAAGTGTAAACTGGTCAGCGATCCGATGACTGTATTAAACTATAAGACCGATAGAGGTCACCCTGTGTTAAATGACGACGTTCATAACATTGGCCGAAGTGTTTATGGCTTGACCTCGACTGTCTTTGAACACTAACCAGGGGCTAGTTACTGGCCTCCCAACTTTAAGCTCCTATGACTAAGTGAAAGTTATAAAGCCCGCATATCTGATTGCCTCGTTTCCGCTAACACAACCGCCTTCGGGCACCGAGACGCCAGCTAAGGGTTGTTTTGTTATTGTGAAAACATCCTGCGTAGCATCTACAAGGGGGTGGAAGCCGATGATGGGAAACTTTGAACTGATAAACGGTCGCAATGGAGTCAAAATAAACATATCATCGACGTTTATATTTAATATACGAGGGTGCCTTCCACAATCATTGTTATAAAGCCACAAATATGCATCAATTTGACATAAGATTTTGGCCAAGCTGGGTTGCCTAGCTCCTGTGCTTACCCCTACGTTCCCGATTGTTCGGCTAGGTAGTAAAGGGAGCACCTCTGTGATTGTTACTACCGTGTCATCCGAGGTAGTACCTCAGACTGGGTGAAGCTGAAAGCTAGCGATCTTAAAGGATATAATTGGCCGGCAACGACGGAAGTGAAAATTTTGGTTCATTAATACCATAGAGTTCAGGAACTTTCCCCGAACTAAATCCTCAATATTTTCCTCCCACATTGATTGGAGGCGAGGTTTCATGATCATGATCAGCATGACAACCCAAAGAAAGGAACCGAGAGCGGGATTATTTTCTTTGGAAGATGTTTCATATCTCTCTGTGTACCTTTGTTTATAAAACCGTATGGCCAGATTGCCTTGTTTTCCATAAATCTTTGCCCTTATAATGACTTTACAAAGATGGACAAACACTCCCTGGCTTCTGGCTGAGGAGGTTGAAGCCGATGGTCAGTCAACAAAGTTTTGTACAGTGCAGATATGAGCATTAATGATGTAAAGTACTTGGATACATAGAATCATTACACATAATTTTTGATTTTACCCTGTATATCGATCCTTAATTCGGCCACCCGTGCCCGCATTAAGGCTCGGGGGTACTGGGATTCGGGCTTATCATTCACTAATATTAAAGGGGCACATCGATCCCCTCATCTGGTGTTGCCACCGGACCAGTGTCTCGGGGGCTACTGCATTGCCTATTCAATGCAGAAAATTCAAAGTGCTCAGTGTTTGGCTAGACCAGACTATGCGCAAACACGTCTTTGGACAACAATAGGTGCCATCTGGGACTTATCCGGCATCAAGCTAATATATTACGGTGACTTCTCAAAACCCTCTCTCAAGGGCCCGTTCTCCAATCACTATTTCCAGTAATATATTACACCGCGTTTCTATTCCTAAGTATGCCGCCGAGTTGGGAATTGATCCTCAGGCTGGTTTTACGAATCGACTTGAGTCTCAGGGGCTACTAGGGTAAGCAGTTTGATTTTATCCTTTAGGTGCATCCCGGATATTAGGCCAACATGCACCTTGAGGGCTACTGGCTATACATCTCGGCCGAGAATACATTGCACAATTCGGAATCAAATTCATAACAATCAGCCCATGGACGGGATGGTGCACCATGTCGGATACAGTCCGACGTTGGTGCTTGACCGCAAAAGATACCTCGGAAGCAGTCAAGCATAAAGCTCGGTTGCAAGTGGATGGCTCCATAGAGGGCATCTCCGACATTAAGCTCGTTTGAACCCTTTTAACTTTTTCAAGACCAAAGTAATCTATGACACCTTGGATACAGTCCAACATTGGAGCTCAGATACATTCTGGCGTTGAAGCTCGGAAGCGGTCCAGTGTTGGTGCTCGGCTGCAAAACATACCTCGAATGCAATCTGGCATTGGAGCTCGGACGGGAGAGGACACCACCGCACGGGAATCACTTCAAACCCGAGGTGGGCGTAAAAATAACAAGGCATTGATAACGGCCAATAACTTAAAGGGGCTCCTCGGATACCCGACATGTAAACTCTTCGGACTCACTTTGGTGATCCTCAAGATCGAAGATGGGAAGAGTTGTTGAACCAGTTTTCAAGACCGACGACTAAAGATGAAGAGTAGTTCAGAAGAATCAAGGAGCATCCCCAACTTGAAGACCGGTTCAGGGGGCTACTGATGGTGTCCTGGACAAGGGGGTACTCACCACGTCGTCTCCCGACCAGGTGGATCAGGCTGAGGACCCCCATGGCGGTTTACTCATGGGCCACTTCGGGCAGCCCATGCCACATTCAAGGAATATTCCACAAGACTTGATGATCAAGACAAGGACTCCTCTCCACCAACGTATTCGACTAGGAGTCTTGTTATCCTAGGCCTCCGGTACATTATATAAGCTGAGGCCAGGCTAGTTATTATATGACTATGACATTATTCATCATACCCTTAGGTTTTAGACCACAACATATGATCTCACGGTAGATCAACTCTATACTTGATACTCCATCAATATAAACAAGAGCAGGACGTAGGGTTTTACCTCCATCAAGAGGGCCCGAACCTGGGTAAAACATCTTCTCCTCGTTCCTGTTACCATCGATCCAAGAATCCACAGCTCGGGACCCCCTACCCCGAGATCTACCGGTTTTGACACCGACAGTCTCCACAAAGCCCCCTTTGGGCCAGATAACTTTGGGAACCTTGCTCACCATGGCACCGCCACAATCCGCGTGTTACCCGTTAACCACCTTCGGCTTCACATTGAAAATCTTGAGCCATAGACCGAAGTGTGGAGGGATGCGGAGGAATGCCTCACACACGACGATAAATTCCGAGATGTGGAGGAAGGAGTTCTGGGCCAGATCATGAAAATCCAGCCCATAATAGAACATGAGACCACGAACAAAGGGGTGGAGGGGAAACCCTAGGCCACGGAGAAAGTGAGGGAGGAAGACAACCCTCTCACCGGGCTCTGGAGTGGGGGTAACTTGCTCTTTGGCAGGGAGTCTGTGTCTGATTTCCACTGTCAGATACCTCGCCACCTGGAGCTCCTTGATGCCCTTCTCCGTCACGGAGGAGGCCATCCACTTGCCTTGTGAGCTGGATCCGGACATGTCCGGAGTATTTGGTGGCGGTGGGAAAGATTGGGACTTGGGGGCCGAAGCTCGAGGACAGATGGACTGAGGAAGGAGAAGGCGTGGGGAGAAGAGATGGATTCTTATCCTCTTATAAAGGCAGTGAATATCAAGCGCCCCCCATGAGCCTTAAAACTCACCTACTCCTAGGGGGTCGTGCAAAACAGCATGGTTGGATTACCCAAACTCGTATTGATGAGAATCCCGCAATAAGGGGACACGATCTTTGCTTTGACAAGACGTGTCAGTGAGGACCGCACCTCGAAATACGAAGCGGGAGGCTAAAAAACGGTTCAAAAAAATAATAAGGCCAGAACATAACGTCTCGCCGAAAAAGCTTTCAGCAGACATGGCTTATTTTGCTTAAGTATTTCACCCTTGTGGTTCAGACTATTATACAGAGCCGGATATAGTTCTTTTGTTCAACTACTTTAAAGTATTTGGAGGAGGAACCCGCCTTGCAATGCTGAAGACAATTTCTGCGCCGGACACATCGTCATTAAAGCCTGGTTCAGGGGCTACTAAGGGAGTCCTGGATTAGGGGGTCCTCGGGGCGTCGGGGCTATGTGATATGGGCCGGACTGATGGGTTGTGAAGATACCAGATAGAAGGCCTTCCCCCGTGTCCGGATGGGACTCTCCTTTGCGTGGATGGCAAGCTTGGCGTTCGGATGTGAAGATTCCTTTCTCTGTAAACCGACTCTGTACAACCCTAGGCCCCTCTGGTGTCTATATAAACCGGAGGGTTTAGTCTGTAGAGGCAATCATAATCATACATGCTAGACATCTAGGGTTTAGCCATTACGATCTCGAGGTAGATCAACTCTTGTAACCCCTATACTTATCAAAGTCAATCAAGCAGGAAGTAGGGTATTACCTCCATTAAGAGGGCCCGAACATGGGTAAACATCGTGTCTCTTGTCTCCTGTTACCTTTGATCCTCAGACGCATAGTTTGGGACCCCCTACCCGAGATCAGGCAGTTTTGACACCGACAGGGGTGCTTCACCTCCGCGATGTGCCATGTCCCAAGGGGACGGGAACCATGGAGGCCAGGGGATGGTGGAGCGTGTGCTCAATGCCAATCACCTCATGATCACGGACCTTTCTCGTGATCTCAAGGTGGATGGCAAGCCCATGAAGGACATCATCTTCACCTTCATCGAGCAAATCAACTTCCTCCAGAGCCAGATCTATGATCTTCAAAACCAAATCTTTGAATATGAAGCGAGGTTTAAAGGTATGAGTTTGGCTGCTAGTTGCAGGACTCGTGAGACTCACTCCTCCTCTCACGATGGTGGACCACTGCCATGGAAATCCGAGGACAAGATGTCTTCTTCTTCATCACCATCACCTTCTTCACCACCAAAGGAGAATTGAGTATCGGGTACGGGCACTCCTCTTGGCTTCCGCCAAGCTTGGGGGAGGTGCCCCGGTATCGTATCATCCCACTATCTTTCTGATTTTACTTATTTTAGTTCGATCCTTTTGCTTTAGTTGAATAAAAGTTTAGTTTGATCCTATCTTATTTGAGAGTTTTCTTATTGATCTATCCTTGTAATCTTGTGCAAGTTATATAATAAACTTTAGTACGAGTTTTTGCTTTCTTTACTTTCATGTTGCAAATAAAAGAAAAGAAATAAGAAAGGAAACAAATAAAATAAAGAAAATAAATAAGAAAAAGATTATATACTAATCCTATGGTAGGTGATGGCACCACATAAGGAAAAGTATAAGTAGAAAATTTTATTAGAGATTGACAAACATAGCATTAGTCAATGATGCAACTCATGAAAGAATTAATAAGGGAAGATAAGATTCACATATAAATATACTATCCTAGAAATCTTTTGTGATTGTGAGCCCTCATCAAAATATTATATGCCAAAATTGTTGACGTTGGACAAGGAACACAACTTAATGATTTATGTTTGTTCATATTCACATAGAAGTCATATTGTCATAGATCCTTTAACATGTGGTTCTTGCCCCCTATCTTTGCTAGCCAAAAATTCCGCACTAAGTAGAGATACTACTTGTGCATCCAAAAACCCTTAAACCCAAATCTTATTTTCAAGTGTCCACCATACCTACCTAGGGATTGAGCAAGATCCCTCAAGTAAGTTGTCATCGGTGCAAAACGGCAATAAAAATTGCTTCTAAAAGTGTGAGATCATTTAGTGTAAGAGAAATTTGAGCGTCGCACGAACTTGTGATGGTGAAGAATAAAAGTGATAAACTGCATAATAAAGGTCGCTATCACAAGTGGAAATGTAACGTGACGTTCTTTTGCACTAAGGGATTGAGCATACAAACAAATAAGTGCATGGCAACCTATGCTTCCCTCTGCGAAGGGCCTTTCTTTTACCTTTATGCAAAGAGTCAAAGTTTTTCTCTCTATTCCTTTTATTTTTCTGTTTTGGCAATGTAGCGATCCGACCTCAAATGGTCAAATCTCTGTGCATAAGTGTCATCCTTGGATCTTTAATGCTGACACACACAATACTTGAAGGATTTATAACAGAGTTCAATCACACACTTATTACATCGAATATCTCAAAAGAGAATACTTACTACAAAAATATGCCTGAAGGCCATCTAATGAAGATAACAAAGGAAGGCTTCGAAGGTAAAATGAGTCCATCAACTCCAACGACATAGTTGAGTGCAAGACAACGACCTAGCGCACCTTACTCTTCGTCTGAAAAGTCTGCAACATACTGCGTTACAGCCCGAAATGGGCCAGCACATGGAATATGCCAGCAAAATAACACTGTAGAGCAATGAACAAGTAGCAGCTATAACTATATGCATATTTTGTTGCTGGAGGCTCTATGATTATTTTTACAGAAAGCTAGTTTTTCCCTACAACAAAGGAATATATTTTTATTTAACTACAAGTTTGTTGAAAACATTGAGAATGGTAACCTCATCTCAATCCCAAAATTAATAATGATTAACCCAACAAATTAATTAAGTAAAGTGATGAGATCAACATAATAATTCAAGCACCAGATACTCAAGATGTCCGTAACCGGGGACACGGCTAACCATGATTAGTTTGTACACTCTGCAGAGGTTTGCACACTTTTCCCCACAAGACTCGATCTCCTCCATCTGATTTCTCGCACTGCATGATGTTTGAGAAATGGATGACCGAGACACAGTCTTTCAGAAGCATTAGCCCTTTCGACGGGTAAACCGTACCACCTACAATCCCCAACATCTGCTAGTTTACCATTGAAAGAGGTCACGCAACATACTCAACTATGCTAGAGCCCATAATGGCTTGTGGCTGCACACGGAAGTTTCCACCATGAATAATTTTACGATCCCTTTGAGCCTGGGTTGCGGACCATAGGATGATCACACGGATTCCCCGGGATCTCCTTGGACAATTCTAGATTACCCCAGGTGCCCACAAACAATCCACCCAGATGTGTGTTAAAGTAGCCACCTTAAATAAACCCTTAGTTCATAATAATGCTCACAACTATCATGAATCACTCAAACCAAACCACGTCTACGAGCATAGCATCGCAGTATAAGCATAACGTAGAAGTAACTCCAAGGTTTAATTGAAAAGGGCAATAGGTACTACCTCAACAACTACTTCCCCAAACCCACATGTTAAACAGTTCCTACTCATGCAATGTTTGAGGGTTTGAAACTAATTCATAAAAACCGGGTAATAAAGGGGTATGATCAAAGTGTTACTTGCCTTGCTGACGATCTGAAAACCCTAGTGACTCGTAGTAGCATGCTTCGCACTCCGGAAACTCTATCGCAAACAAACAATAGCACACATAAGCACTCAAGCAATAGATTCATGGGTAAAACTCAAGAGAAAAGATCCAAATCGAAAGTACAAGAGAAGAGCTTCGATTTGCAAAAAGAATCAATCAAATCGGAGCTACGAAACTCAAACTACGGTCAAAAGAAATTCAAATTCAAATCTGCTTGCAACCAAATTTTAAATTGTCAAAATCATGTTCAAGTTGGTTAATTGGAAAGAGGGGTCTAATACAAAGATTTTGGCGTTGGTTTCACTGGATTTGGACAAGCGAGCAAAAAATTGCGAGCGTTTGAAGCTTAGGGGCTAATCAGCGATAAAAATAATCACGGATAGGTCCCTAGCAGAAAATTAAATAAAAGAAAAGGACTATCGAACGAATGTTCGCTATCATGGACAAAAGGGCGAAAATGTTCGCTAACAGAGACGTTCGGGCAAACATTCGCTAATTAGCGAAACCGAAAAAACCAAACTAAACCGATCTAACGAAAAAAAACCGGGGCGACAGTTTTGTCGGTTTTGACCGATTCTTCAAAGAAAACCGGGACGACGGCGGCGAGGCGAGATAGGGCGAGGCGGGGCGGCGCACGGCCTCGGCGAGCGGCAGCGTGGCCTGGCGGGCGGCGTCGGCGGCGGAGCAGCGGCGACAGCAGGCGGCGGCATGCGGGCTGGTGGTGTGGGCGGCTGCAGGCCGCGGCTTGGGGTGGAGAGGGGGCGACGGGGTCGGGCTTTAAAGGGGCGGGGCGGCGTCGCGGCTTGGAGGAGGCGGCGGCGCGAGCGAGAGTCCAGCTCGGACTCTCCTCGACGTCCGTGTAGCGCACGACGGGAGGAAGGCGGCGGCGATGCGGGCTTCGGCCCGACTCAGTTGGGCCTTTGGCCCAGTCGGGCGAAGAACTTTTTTAAATGAATTTCACCCGAAAAAATCCTAATGAATATAAACAAATTCTAAAAATGCCAAAAACAATTTTCATCGTCTAAATAAAATATTTAGAACAAAGTGAACATTTTTCTGGCCTAAAATGCAATTTTCAAAAATGCATATTTTTTCTAATTCAAATAAAATACCAAATAAAATATTTATTTGATTTTAAAAATTTTCCTCCAATGTTCCTCTCTTTTTGAAGAAGTCCTATTCTCTTCTCTCCTTTAATTTAAATTTTGGAAATAATTATAGAGAAAAATATTAAAACCAAATTGATCCTCTTTTCAAATTTGAGAAAAAATCAAATATGAAAATGAATGAAATCCCCAACTCTCTCCTTGGGTCCTTGAGTTGCTTAAGATTTCTAGGATCACAACCAAAATGCAAATAAAATATGGTATGCATATGATGACCTATGTATAACATCCAAATTGAAAATTGGGATGTTACAAACCTACCCCCTTAAGATGAATCTCGCCCTCGAGATTCAGGTTGGCTAGAAAATAGGTGTGGGTGGTCTTTCCGTAGGTCTTCCTCTCGCTCCCAGGTGGCTTCATCCTCGGTATGGTGGCTCCACTGAACTTTGCAAAACTTGATAACCTTGCTGCACGTAACTTGGATGGCAAACTCAAGAATCTAGACGGGTTTCTCCTCATAGGTTAGATCACTATCCAACTGAATTGCTTCCAGGGGCACTGTATCTCTTAGAGGTATATCGGCCATCTCTGCATGACACCTTTTCAACTGGGAAACGTGAAACACATCATGAACTCCTGACAAACCTTCGGGTAACTCCAACTTGTAGGCAACTTCTCCCATACGTTCCAGAACTCGGTACGGTCCTACAAATCTTGGGGCTAACTTTCCTTTAACTCCAAATCGTTTAACTCCTCACAGTGGTGACACATGAAGATATGGTCGGTCTCCAATTTCATAGACTACCTCCTTGCGTTTAGTATTGGCATAACTCTTCTGCCTAGACTGAGCTACCTTCAGTCTATCTCGAATCAACTTAACCTCCTCTTCGGATTCTTTGATCAAATCTGGTCCAAACAATTGACGGTCTCCAACTTCATCCCACATCAACGGTGTCCTACATCTCCTTCCATACAAGGCTTCAAAAGGTGCCATCTTCAAACTAGCCTGATAACTGTTGTTGTAAGAGAACTCTGCGCATGGCAAATTGTCATCCCAATGAGATCCATAATCTGGTGCACAAGCTCTCAACATGTCCTCCAGAATCTGATTGACTCTCTCAGTCTGTCCATTGGTCTGCGGATGAAAGGTTGTGTTGAACTCTAGCCTAGTACCCAAAGTCTGGTGCCATTGATTCCAAAACTTTGAAGTAAACTGTGTACCTCTATCTGATACGATAGTCCTCAGAACTGCGTGCAAACATACGATCCTGGTCATATATATCTTGGCCAACTTCGCGCTTGTATAGGTGGTTTTCACTAGGATAAAGTGGGCTCCCTTGGTCAAGCGATCAACTACTACCCAGATTGAATCATATTCCGATCGGGTCCTGGGTAATCCGGTGATGAAATCCATGCCAAACTTGTCCCACTTCCATTCGGGTATCGGCATAGGCTGAAGCAATCCTGCCGGCTTCTGATGTTCTGCCTTCACTCTCTGACATACATCACATACTTCTACATACTCGGAATTATCCTTCTTCATACCTGTCCACCAGAAACGCTCCTTCAAATCCGAATACATCTTGGTGTTTCTGGGGTGAATCGAGTATGGCGAGTCATGAGCTTCCTGAAGTATTAACTTCCTGATCTCTGCATTATTGGGCACATATATACAATCCTCAAACCATAAAGTCTCGTGCTCATCCTCACGGAAACCCTTGGCTTTTCCTTTGCTCATCTTCTCCTTTATCTCAGCGATTTCCTTGTCACCCTTCTGAGCTTCTCGAATCTTTCCCAATAATGTAGACTGAACCTCCATTGCTACAACAAAACCTCTTGGAACTATCTCCAAACGAAGTTCCTTGAGATCATCAACTAATTCCTACGGTAATCCTTCGCTTACGAGGGTATTGGCATAACTCTTGCGGCTCAAAGCGTCTGCTACGACATTGGCCTTCCCTAGGTGATAGTGCAACTTCATACCATAATCCTTTATGAGCTCCAACCATCTCCTCTACCTGAGATTCAACTCCTTTTGCGTGAAAATGTACTTCAAACTCTTGTGATCCCTGTACACATCACATCTATTTCTAATCAGAAAATGTCTCCAGGTCTTGAGCGCATGCACTACGGCTGCTAACTCCAAATCATGTGTGGCATAATTCAACTCATGAGGTCGAAGCTGACATGAGGTATGAAACAACTCTTCCGTCCTGCATCAGTACTCCTCCAAGTCCTAAGCGAGAAGCATCGCAATACACTTGGAAATCCTTGTGTATATCCGGAAGAATCAGCACTGGGGCTGTAACCAAATGTTTCTTCAACTCCTGAAAACTGGCCTCACAATCTTCAGTCCATTTGAACTTGGTGTCCTTCTTCAACAAGTCGGTCATGGGTTTCGCAATCTTGGAGAAATTCTCAATGAACCTCCTGTAATATCATGCGAGTCCCAGAAAACTGCGGATCTCTCCAACTGAGGTGGGTGCCAACCACTCAGTGACAGACTGAACCTTGGTGGGGTCTACAACTATACCTTCTCCTAATATAACATGTCCAAGAAATCCAACTTCCTTCAACCAAAACTCACACTTGCTAAACTTGGCATACAACTGATGTTCCCTGAGCTTCTCAAGAACTAAGCGCAAGTGTTCCTCTTCATTCTTTGAGTACACCAAAATATCATCAATGAACACCACTACAAACTTATCCAAAAACTCCATGAACACCTTGTTCATCATGCTCATAAAATAGGCAGGGACATTAGTCAGTCCAAATGACATGACCGTGTACTCATATAGCCCGTACCTTGTGGTAAAAGCTGACTTAGGTATATCCTGTTCTCAGATCTTCAGTTGGTGGTATCCTGATCGCAGATCGATCTTGGAGAATACTTTAGCTCCTTGCAACTGGTCAAATAGATCATTGATCATTGGTAGTGGGTACTTGTTCTTGATAGTCACTTGATTTAAGGCCCGATAATCAACAAACATTCTCAAAGATCCATCCTTCTTCTCAAATAAGATGTAGCGACCAGACCTCAACCAGTCTGATCTCTGTGCTCCTGTGTCATCCCTGGATCAGTAATGCTGACACCACACAGTACTTGAAGGATTTATAACAGAGTAGCAATCACACACTTATTACATCGAGTGTCTTAAAAGAGGACTTATTACAGTAAATAAGGCTTAAGGCCATCTAATAACAATAACAGCGGAAGGCTTGGAAGATAAGTCAGTCCATCAACTCCAACGGCATCACTGAGTATAGAACCACGACCTAAGGCACCTTACTCGTCGTCTAAAAAGTCTGCAACATGAACGTTGCAGCCCGAAAACGGGTCAGCACATGGAATATGCTGGCAAAGTAACACATAGAGAGCAATGAACGAATATGGCTATATTACATGCATATTTGGCTGGTGGAAAGCTCTATGGTTACAGTTTTGCGTAAAGCCAATTTTTCCCTACTGCAAAGGAATAAATTTTATTTAACTATCATGGTAGTTGTTAAACATTGAGAGTGTAGACAGCCTCTCAATCCCAATTAGGCATCAACATTAACCCAACAGAATTAATTAGAGTAACATGATGAGATTCACATGATAATCCAAGTACTAGATACTCAAGATGTCCTTAACCGGGGACACGTCTAACCATGATTAGTTTATACACTCTATAGAGGTTTGCGCACTTTTCCCCACAAGACTCGATCTCCTCCATTAGATTTCTCGCACTTCATGGTGTTTGAGAAACGGATGACCGAGACATAGTCTTTCAGAAGCGCTTGCACCTTACGAATGGGTACACCGTACCAACCTACATCCCCTACATCTGCTAGTCTACCACTGTAAGAGTTCGCACGACTTAGTCAAATATGCTAGAGCCCATAGTAGCTTGTGGCTGCACACGGAAGTTTCTAGTATGAATAATCTCATGATCCCTTTGAGCCTGGGTGGCGGTCCAAAAGAAAACAGGCAATCGCTGGAATACCCAGGTGCCTCAATCCACCCAGATGTGTATTTAAGTTGCCACCTTAGATAAACCATTAATTTAACAATCTCACATCTGTCATGGATTCACTCACCCAATCCACGTCTACTAGCATAGCATAGCGATAAGCAACGTAGAAGTAACTCCCGAAGGTTTGATAATAAAACAGGTAATAGGTACTACCTCATCTACTTCCTAAAACCCACAATTTAATTAGATCCTAAACGTGCAATGTGTGAGGATTGATCTAATGCAATAAAACTGGGTAGTAGGAAGTATGATCAAAGTGTTACTTGCCTTGCTGATGATCCGTGAAACCTAGCGATTCGAAGTAGCAAGCGGCACACTCCGGTACTCTATCGCAAACAAACAAGCATACAATAAGTACTCATCTAATGCACAGGTAAAACTCAGATAAGAGATCTACCCAGATAGTTCAACTTAAGAACTCCGGTTGGTAAAAAGAATAAAATCGAACGAAGCAACAAAAGACAAACGAAAAAAGAAACAAACTCCATTTACTAATCTTAATCTAGGTCAAATTTTACTGAGGCAAAACTTGTTTGAGTTGGTTAAACGGAAAGAGGGTTTCGAGACGAAACTCCAGGTGCTTGAATCGTCTGATTCCGATAAACGAGCGAAAAGTTATACTAGAACGAAAATCGGATCAGAAATCGCGATCAGAAATAATCATGGAAAATCCGAGAAAAAGAAAAACGACGAACAGAATAACGAACAAACGTTCGTTCGTTTTCTAGAACTTAATGATGAACGCATTCGTTAAAACGAACGAACGAGTGAACGCTCGCTAAATAAATAAACCGGAAAAAACAACCGATCTATTTAAAAAAATGAAAACTAGGGTTTTCTAAAAAAACCGAATCGGTTTTTCTCAGAAAACCGGGCGGCGGCGGCTACCTCGGCTCGGACTCTGGCGAGGTGGGCGGCGGGGCTGTGTGGGCGAGGCGGCGGCGCGAGGCGGCGGGGCTGCGTGGGCGGGGCGGCGCGGCTCGGCTCGGGGCTCCAGGGACGGGGGGGGGGGGGGGGGGGGTCGGGTGGCTATTTAAAGGGGGAAGGGGGGCCTGGCTTGGGGAGGGGGTCGGGCGGCGTGGGCGGCTCCGGCTCGGACTCTGAGTCCGGCGGCAGCACGACGCAGGAGGCGGCGGCTCCTGGCGGGCCGGCCTGGCTCGGCTGGGCCTTTGGCCTAGTCGGGCGCGGTTTTTTTTAAATTTCGCCGAAACTAAGAAAAAATCTAGAAAAATAAATAAAAATCTAAAAGTGCCAAAACAAATTTTCACCATCTAAATAAAATATTTAGAACAGGATGAACATTTTCTTGGCCCTAAATGCAATTTTTGTAAACGTGCAATTTTTCCTAAATTCACATAAAATAGCAAATAAAACCAAAATAAAACTTATTTGATTTTATTATTAAATCCTCAATATTTCTTTATTTTGGGAAAGTCATTTTATTCCCTCTCTCATATTTTTGTAATAGAAATAACTGAAGATAAAATAAATAAAATCAAATGATCCTATTTTTTTTCAAAATTTGAGAAAACTCAAATATGAAAATAACGAAATCCCCAACTCTCTCCGAGGGTCCTTGAGTTGCGTAAAATTTCTAGGATCAGCCAAAATGCAATAAAATATGATATGCAATGATGATCTAATGTATAACATTCCAAATTGAAAATTTGGGATGTTACAAACCTACCCCCTTAAGATGAATCTCGCCCTCGAGATTCTGGTTGGCTAGAAAATAGGTGAGGGTGGTCCTTCAGCAGATCTTCCTCTCGCTCCTAGGTGGCTTCATCCTCAGTGTGGTGGCTCCATTGAACTTTGCAAAACTTGATGACCTTACTGCGGGTGACTCGGCTGGCATACTCAAGGATATTGACTGGTTTCTCCTCATAGGTCAAATCACTGTCCAACTGAATCGCTTCCAGCGGCACTGTATCTCTCAGCGGTATATCAGCCATCTCTGCGTGGCACTTCTTCAACTGGGAAATGTGGAATACATCGTGAACTCCTGACAATCCTTTGGGTAATTCCAACTTATAGGCTACTTCTCCCATATGCTCCAAAACCTTGTATGGTCCTACAAAACATGGCGCTAACTTTCCCTTAGCTCCAAAACGTTTAACTCCTCGAAGTGGAGATACTCGAAGATAGACTCGGTCTCTGACTTCGTAAACTGTCTCCTTGCGTTTAGAATCTGCGTAGCTCTTCTGCCTGGACTGGGCTACCTTGAGTCTATCGCGAATCACTTTCACTTTCTGTTCAGACTCCTTAATCAAATCCGGTCCAAACAACTGGCGGTCTCCAACTTCATCCCACGACAATGGGGTCCTGCACCTCCTTCAGTACAAGGCTTCGAAAGGGGCCATCTTCGAACTGGTTTGATAACTGTTGTTGTAAGAGAACTCCGCGTACGGCAAATTGTCGTCCCAACTAGATCCATAATCTAGCGCACAAGCTCTCAGCATATCCTCCAAAATCTGATTGACTCTCTCGGTCTGGCCATCTGTCTGCGGATGGAAAGCTGTACTGAACTCTAGCCTGGTACCTAAAGTCTCATGCAATTGATTCCAGAACTTTGAGGTAAACTGGGTTCCTCTATCTGATACAATGCTCCTTGGAACTCCATGCAGACATACGATCCTGGTCATGTATATTTTTGCCAACTTAGCACTGGTGTAGGTAGTCTTCACTGGGATGAAATGAGCTACCTTTGTTAAACGACTGATTACTACCCAAATCGAGTCATAGCCTGAACGAGTTCTGGGTAAACCCGTAATAAAATCCATGCCTAACTTATCCCACTTCCATTCGGTATTGGCAATGGCTGTAACAATCCCTCTGGCTTCTGATGCTCTGCCTTTACTCTCTGACATACATCACAAACTGCTACATACTCCGCAATATCCTTCTTCATTCCGGTCCACCAGAAAGTATTCTTCAAATCCAAATACATCTTGGTATTCCCTGGGTGAATCAAATATGGTGAATCATGGGCCTCTTGCAGTATCAACTTCCTGATCTCCGGGTCATTGGGCACGTAAACCTGGTCTTCAAACCATAGGGTATCGTGCTCATCCTCACGAAACCCCTTAGCTTTTCCTTTGCTCATTTTCTCCTTAATAGAAGCAATCTCCTTATCAGTCTTCTGAGCTTCTCTGATCTTATCCATCAAAGTAGATTGAATCTCCAATGCTGCTACATAGCCTCTCGGAACTATCTCCAAACATAGCTCACGAAGATTTTCGGCTAACTCCCTTGGTAAATCTCCCGTCATTAGGGTATTGACGTGGCTTTTACGGCTCAACGCGTCGGCTACTACGTTAGCATTTCCGGGGTGATAATGCAATCTCATATCATAATCCTTGATGAGCTCCAACCATCTCCTTTGCCTGAGATTCAACTCCTTCTGCGTGAAAATATACTTCAAACTCTTGTGATCCGTGTACACCTCACAATGGTTTCCAATGAGAAAGTGTCTCCAAATTTTTAATACATGCACTACGGCTGCTAACTCCAAATCATGCGTGGCATAATTCAACTCATGAGGCTTAAGCTGTCGTGAGGCATATGAAACAACTCTTCCTTCCTGCATAAGCACTGCTCCAAGTCCTTGACATGAAGCGTCGCAATACACCTCATAATCCTTGTTTTGATCCGGCAAAATCAACATAGGTGATGTAACCAAACGTTTCTTCAACTCCTGGAAACTGGTCTCACATTCTTCAGTCCATTTGAACTTGGTATCCTTCTTCAACAGCTCCGTCATAGGTTTTGCAATCTTTGAGAAATTTTTAATAAATCTCCGGTAGTATCCTGCGAGTCCCAGAAAACTCCGGATCTCTCCAACTGTTGTTGGGGCTTTCCAATTTTTCACAGTGTCAACCTTGGTGGGATCTACTGCTATACCTTCTCCAGATATAACGTGTCCTAGGAATCCAACTTCCTTCAACCAAAATTCACATTTGCTAAACTTGGCATATAGCTGATGTTGTCTGAGCTTCTCAAGTACCAGACGCAAATGCTCCTTATGCTCCTCTTCATTCTTCGAGTAAACCAGAATATCATCAATGAACACTACGACGAACTTATCCAAAAACTCCATAAACACTTTGTTCATCATGTTCATAAAATATGCCGGTGCGTTAGTCAGGCCAAATGACATAACAGTATACTCGTACAGCCCATACCTGGTGGTAAAAGCCATCTTAGGTATATCCTGTTCTTGAATCTTCAACTGATGGTATCCTGATCACAGATCGGTCTTGAAAAATACCTTAGGTCCTTGCAATCGATCAAACAGATCATTAATCATCGGTGGTGGGTACTTGTTCTTGATGGTTACTTCATTTATTCCTCGATAATCAACAACCATCCTTAACGATCCATCCTTCTTCTCCACTAAAAGTACTGGCAATCCCCAAGGTGAAGAACTTGGGCGAATATAACCTTTATCCAGTAACTCCTTAATCTGCTTCTTAATTTCCTCCAAATCCTTTGCGGGCATCCTATATGGTCTCTTATATATTGGCCCTGTGCCTGGCAAAAGCTTAATCAAAAACTCAATATCTCTATCCGGTGGCATGCCTGGCAACTCCTCTGGAAATACGTCAGGGAAATCCTTCACTACTGGTATTTCCTCCTGCACAACTCCTGTTAAGCAATTTACTTGAGTCCTCTTCGGCACATGTCGGGATACATACTTGATCCTTCTTCCTTCTGGCGTTGTAAGCAAGATTGACTTACTGGCGCATTCAATGTTCCGTTCATACTTCGATAACCAATCCATGCCTAATATCACATCCAATCCTTGAGATTCCAATACTATTAGGTCCGAGGGAAACACATAGTTACCAACATTTAATGGTAACCGATCACACCATAGACTAGCCATATACTCTGCTCCAGGAGAGGTTACTAACATGGGTGACCTAAGGGCTTGGGTTGGCAGTTTATACTTATCCACAAATCCCCTTGAGATGTATGAATGCAATGCACCAGTATAAAAAAGAATGAGTGCAGTAAATGACTTAACCAAAATCTTACCTATTACTGCATCGGGCTGGGCTTCAACCTCCTCCACGTTTACGTGGTTCACCTGTCCCCTGTTGAAAGGGTTCGGCTTCTTCCAAGAGCTTCCATTGCCATTTACATTCTGGGCTTCAGGACATTCATTAGCGTAATGTCCAGTCTTCTGGCACTTAAAGCAAGTGACTTGGCTCAGGTCTCTCTTGGCTGGGGTTGATGGGTTGGTATGGTTCTGGCCGTTGTTTCCTCCATTCCCATTACCATTCTTGGGGCCATTATGATTGTGTGAGCTACCTCCTCCATGTGTATGCTGAAAAAGTCCTCCCGGTCTAGGGGTAAAGCGCGGCTTCTGCTGAGCTCCAGAATTGTACTTCCCTTGTCCATACTTCCTCTTGCGGTTCTCAATCTGTTGCTGCTTCCCTTCAATCATAAGAGCACGATCTACCAACTCCTGGTAGTTGTTGAAGGTTTCTACCATCAACTGCATGCTCAACTCATCATTCAGTCCTTCCAGAAACTTCTCCTGCTTAGCTGCATCCGTAGCAACGTCATCTGGGGCATAACGTGCTAGCTTACTAAAGTCCTCCACATACTAGCCAACTGTCCGTCCTCCTTGGCGCAAGTTGTGAAGCTCACGCTTCTTCATGGCCATAGCTCCTGCTGAAACATGGGCAGTACGGAAAGCCTGCTGAAACTGGTCCCATGTGACAGTGTCGATAGGGAAAGTGGCTGTGAAATTCTCCCACCATGATGCTGCGGGTCCGTCAAGCTGATGTGCGGCAAACTTCACCTTTTCCGCATCTGTGCATCCTGCCGTGGTCAGCTCCCTTACTGTCTTGCGGAGCCAATCATCTGCTACTATAGGCTCGGTGCTACTGGAAAACACTGGCGGGTTCAGCCTAAGAAAACGGGCCAAGTGGTCAACAGGTGGTGGTGGTGGGTTGTTGTTATTGTTCCCCTGATTCTGTTTCTGGACTAGCAACTACATCAATGTATTCTGCTGTTGGATCAACTGGGTGAGCTCCGGTGGGAAGGTAAATCCGGGGTCACGTCTCGGAGGCATCTGATGGGTTTAGAAAAGATGAGATTTAAGAATAGAGAGGGGTCTAAAGAGAAACACTACCCTTATGCACATGAGGCAAAAGCAAACAATTCACTTCATTCAATCAAACAAGGGCATACAATCGGTCTAACTATCGCAAAAGTGCTCAGACTACTATATTTACATGGTGGACTACTACTACTGTTGGGTGGTCTACTAGAAATATTCCTCGGTTGCAGACTCCATGATATCTGCTCCAGCTTCATCAACATTGTCATCATCACTATCATCTGGATCCGAGTCGGTGTCGTCGGTGATGATGTAGTCTTCCGAGCGAATCTCCTTGGGTTCTTCGTCTTCTTCTACTGGTGTAGGGCCTCCCATGTATATTCCGATCTTCTTGATCAGATCGTCATTCTTCTCCACTAATACTTTGATTTCCTCTTCATAATATTCACGTGTAGCGTTTAGTTCTTCCCCCAGTTCCTTGATTCTTGTTCTTGCCTTCTTCAGATCTATCATGTCTGCGCACATCTGGTTCTCCTGACGTCGAATGTGCTGGTTCAACTTCTGGATAAAAGCTGCAATTGATCTATCCTTCTTGGTGTTGATCATCTCCCAGTGCTCATCTCGGCGCCCACAAATCTGGTAAATAGTATCCTTGAGATCATTGTGGTAAACTTCTCCAATACGTCCCATGGTGATGTGAGCTACCATGCTCTTTCCTAGACTCCAGGTTGGTGCGTTAAAGGAAAACTCTATGGGCTCGGTGACTAGCATGAACGTCCTTCCTGGAACTTGAACTTGAATCATCTAGTGCTCCTCTTCAGGTAAAGTGGCGTTGTAGGTTCCGGTGAAGCTTGGTACTCCGATGTTTAGATATCTAGTGACTTCCTTCAAGTGGCGTCCAAAGGGTGTATCTTCATCCGGTTGCGTGAACTTGTTCCTTGCATCTGCCATCCTAAAAGAGTAGAAAAGATGAGGAGTCAGAATGAGAAGAGTGAGTAGTGATCTAGGGCTTTTAGCTTAGTGGTCGTGTCCTACAGTCAGCGTGTGCTCTGATTGCATCTTGTACCGACCAGACCTCAACCAGTCTGATCTCTGTGCTCCGGTGTCATCCCTGGATCAGTAATGCTGACACCACACAGTACTTGACGGATTTATAATAGAGTAGCAATCACACACTTATCACATCGAGTGTCTCAAAAGAGAACTTATTACAATAAATATGGCTTAAGGCCATCTAATAACGATAACAGCGGAAGGCTTGGAAGATAAGTGAGTCCATCAACTCCAACGGCATCACTGAGTATAGAACCACGACCTAAGGCACCTTACTCGTCGTCTGAAAAGTCTACAACATGAACGTTGCAGCCCGAAAATAGGTCAGCACATGGAATATGCTGGCAAAGTAACACATAGAGAGCAATGAACGAATATGGCTATACTACATGCATATTTGGCTGGTGGAAAGCTCTATGGTTACAGTTTTGCGTAAAGCCAATTTTTCCCTACTGCAAAGGAATACATTTTATTTAACTATCATGGTAGTTGTTAAACATTGAGAGTGTAGACACCCTCTCAATCCCAATTAAGCATCAGCATTAACCCAACAAAATTAATTAGAGTAACATGATGAGATTCACATGATAATCCAAGTACTAGATACTCAAGATGTCCTTAACCGGGGACACGGCTAACCATGATTAGTTTATACACTCTGCAAAGGTTTGCGCACTTTTCCCCACAAGACTCAATCTCCTCCGTTAGATTTCTCGCACTTCATGGTGTTGGAGAAACGGATGACCGAGACATAGTCTTTCAGAAGCGCTTGCACCTTAAGAACGGGTAGACCGTACCGACCTACATCCCCTACATCTGCTAGTCTACCACTGTAAGAGTTCGCACGACTTAGTCAACTATGCTAGAGCCCATAGTAGCTTGTGGCTGCACACGGAAGTTTCTAGTATGAATAATCTCATGATCCCTTTGAGCCTGGGTGGCGGTCCAAAAGAAAACAGGCAATCGCTGGAATACCCAGGTGCCTCAATCCACCCGGATGTGTATTTAAGTTGCCACCTTAGATAAACCATTAATTTAACAATCTCACATCTGTCATGGATTCACTCACCCAATCCACGTCTACTAGCATAGCATAGCGATAAGCAACGTAGAAGTAACTCCCAAAGGTTTGATAATAAAAAAAGGTAATATGTACTACCTCATCTACTTCCCAAAACCCACAATTTAATTAGATCCTAAACATGCAATGTGTGAGGATTGATATAATGCAATAAAACTGGGTAATAGGAAGTATGATCAAAGTGTTACTTGCCTTGCTGATGATCCGTGAAACCTAGCGATTCGAAGTAGCAAGCGGCGCACTCCGGGTACTCTATCGCAAACAAACAAGCATACAATAAGTACTCATCTAATGCACAGGTAAAACTCAAATAAGAGATCTAACCAGATAGTTCAACTTAAGAACTCCGGTTGGCAAAAAGAATCAAATCGAATGAAGCAACGAAAGACAAACGGCAAAAGAAACAAACTCTATTTACTAATCTGAATCTAGGTCAAATTTTACTGAGGCAAAACTTGTTTGAGTTGGTTAAACGGAAAGAGGGTTTCAAGACGAAACTCCAGGCGCTTGATTCGCCTGATTTCGATAAACAAGCGAAAAGTTATACTAGAACAAAAATCGGATCAGAAATCGCGATCAGAAATAATCGCGGAAAATCCGAGAAAAAGAAAAATGACGAACAGAATAACGAACGAACGTTCGTTTTCTGGAACTTAACGATGAACGCGTTCGTTAAAACGAACGAACGAGCAAACGCTCGCTAAATAAATAAACCGGAAAAAAGAACCGATCTATTTAAAAAACGAAAACTAGGGTTTTCTAAAAAAACTGAATCGGTTTTTCTCAGAAAACCGGGTGGCCGCGGCTAACTCGGCTCGGACTCCGGCGAGGCGGGCGGCGGGGCTATGTGAGCGGGGCGGCGGCGCGGGCGTTGGGGCTGCGTGGTTGGGGCGGGGCGGCGCGGCTCCGCTCGGGGCTCCAGGAGGGGCCCGGGTGGCTATTTAAAGGGGGAAGGGGGGCTGGCATGGGGAGGGGGTGGGGGGCGGGGGCGGCTCCGGCTCGGACTCTGAGTCCGGCGGCAGCACGGTGCAGGAGGCGGGCGGGCGGGGTTGCGTGGGTGGGGCGGCGGCTCCTGGCGGTGGCGGCGGCGGCGCGGGCTGCAGGCGGCGGCAGGCGGCGCGGGCGGCGGGGCTGCGTGGGCGGGGCGCCGCGGCTCGGGGCTCCAGGGGGTGCCCCGGGTGGCTATTTCAAGGGGGAAGGGGGGCCTGGCTTGGGGAGGGGGTCGGGCGGCGCGGGCGGCTCCGGCTCGGACTCTGAGTCCGACGACGGCACGGTGCAGGAGGCGGCGGCTCCTGGCGGGCCGGCCTGGCGCGGCTGGGCCTTTGGCCCAGTCGGGCGCGGGTTTTTTTTTAAATTTTGCCGAAAGTAAGAAAAATTGTAGAAAAATAAATAAAAGTCTAAAAGTGCCAAAACATATTTTCACCATCTAACTAAAATATTTAGGACATGATGAACATTTTCTTGGCCCTAAATGCAATTTTTGAAAACGTGCAATTTTTCCTAAATTCAAATAAAATAGCAAATAAAACCAAAATAAAACATATTTGATTTTATTATTAAATCCTCATTATTTCTTTATTTGGGGAAAGTCATTTTATTCCCCCTCTCATATTTTTGTAATAGAAATAATTGAGGATAAAATAAATAAAATCAAATGATCCTATTTTTTTCAAAATTTGAGAAAACTCAAAAATGAAAATGACGAAATCCCCAACTCTCTCCGAGGGTCCTTGAGTTGCGTGAAATTTCTAGGATCAGCCAAAATGCAATAAAATATGATATGCAATGATGATCTAATGTATAACATTCCAAATTGAAAATTTGGGATGTTACATAAGAGCACTGGGGCTCCCCACGGTGATGAACTTGGTCGGATGTAACCTCTCTCCAATAAATCCTTAATCTACTTCTTAATTTCCTCTGGATCATTTGCCAGCATCCGATACGGTCTCTTCGTTATTGGTCTGGTGCCTGGCAACAGCTCAAACAGAAATTCTATGTCCCGGTTTGGCGGCATGCCTGGTAGTTCCTCTGGAAATACATCCGGGTAATCCTTCACAACAGGCACTTCTTCCCGAACAACTCCCGAGAGAGAATTTACCTGGGTCCTCCTTGGCGCATGCCTAGACACATACTTGATCCTTTTTCCCTCCGGGGTGGTAAGAAAAATTGACTTACTAGCACAATCGATGTTTCCTCCATACTTTGATAACCAATCCATGCCTAATATTATATCCAATCCTTGGGACTCCAAAATTATTAGGCCTGAGGGGAAAATATGGCTACCAATGGTTAAGGGTAACCGATCACACCATCGGCTAGCCATATACTCTGCTCCTGGCAAGCTTACTAACATGGGTGACCTAAGGGCTAAGGTTGGCAATTTAAACTTGTCCACAAATCCCCTTGATATGTATGAATGCGATGCACCAGTGTCAAAAAAGAACGAGTGCGGTAAATGACTTAATGAAAAACTTACCGATCACCGCATCAGGCTGATCTTCAACCTCCTCCATGTTGATGTGGTTCACCTGACCTCTGGTGAAGGGATTGGGCTTCTTGCCAAATTTTCCATTTCCGTTGCCAATCTTCAATTCTGAGCAATCATTGGCATAATGTCCAGTCTTCCCGCACTTATAACAGGTAACATGGCTCAGGTCCTTCTTGGCGGGTGTTACTGGGTTGGGACGGTTCTGGTTGCTGCTTGCTCCATTCCCGTTTCCATTCTTTGGCCCACTGTGGTTATGTGAGCTTCCTCCATTGTGGGTATGACCTCCATGGTTATGGGTGTAACCTTCGGAGTTAGGGGTAAAGCGAGGCTTCTGCTGAGCTCCAGAATTGTACTTCCCCTGTCCATACTTCCGTTTGCGGCTTTCTATCTGCTGTTGTTTGCTTTCAACCATAAGGGCCCTATCTTCCAAATCCTGGTAGTTATTGAATGTTGCCACCATCAACTACATGCTCAGCTCATAATTCAGCCCTTCCATAAACTTTTCCTGCTTCGCGACATTTGTGGCCACATCATCCGGGGCATAACGAGCTAACTTACTAAACTTATCCACGTACTGCCCCACATTACGATTTCCCTGGCGTAAGTTGCAGAACTCACGCTTCTTCATACTCATTGCTCCAGTTGAGACATGGGCGGTACGGAAAGCTTGCTGAAACTGATCCCATGTGACATTGGCTATGGGAAAAGTGGCTGTGTAATTCTCCCACCATGAGGCTGTTGGTCCATCCAATTGATGTGCGGTGAAGCACACCGTCCCTGCATCTGTGCAACCTGCGGTGTTCAGCTCCCTTCCAATTCTGCGGAACCAGTCATCAGCAACAATTGGCTCAGTGCTACTGGAAAACACCGGTGGATTCAACCTCAGAAAACGGGCTAAGTTGTCAACTAGAGGTGGTGGTGGTGGGTTGTTGTTATTATTGTTGTTGTTGTTGTTGTTGTTGCCTTGGTTCTGGACTAGTAGCTGCATCAAGGCATTCTGCTGCTGGATCAACTGAGTGAGCTCCGGCGGGAAGACAAATCCGGGGTCACGTCTCAGAGGCATCTGATGGGTTTTAGAGGGGAGAGATTAGAATAGAGTGAGGTCTAAGGAGAAGATCACTACCCATATGCACATTAGACAAACACAATCATATCATATGACTCAATTCAAAAAAGGGCATACAATCAATCTATACCGTTACAAAATACTCGGACTATGCTATATACATGGGGGAATACTACCGATAATATGGTGGTCAACTAGAAATTTTCATCGGAAGAAGATTCCATTATATCCGCTCCAACTTTGTCTTCAGTCATCATCACTGTCAGGGTCGGAGTTAGTGTCGTCGATGATGATGTAGTCTTCGGGATGGTCGTCACCTCCTGGCGCGGGGTCTCCCATGAATACTCCTAGCTTCTTCTTCAGATCTTCATTCTTCTCTAGTAGAACTGCAATTTCCTCTTCATATCCATCGCGCGTAGACTTGAGTTCCTCTTCTAGCTCCATGTTCCTGGTCATCACCTTCTTCAGGTCTATCATGGTGGCGCACATCTGGTTCTCCCGACGACGAATGTGTTGGTCTAACTCCTGGATGTAGGCTGCAATGGACTTGTCCCTCCTGGTGCTGATCATCTCCCATTGCTCATCTCGGCGTCCACATATCTGGTAGATGGTGTCCTTAAGATCCTTGCGGTAAACTTTGCCGATGCGTCCCATGGCGATGTGAGCTGCCATGCTCTTTCCTAGACTTCAGGTTGGTGCATCAAAGGAAAACTCTATGGGCTCAGTAACTGGTATGAATGTCCTTCCTGGGACATGTACTTGAATGGTCCAGTGCTCTTCTTCTGGTAGAGTGGCGGTGTAGGTCCCGGTGAAGCTTGGTATTCCGATGTTCAGGTATCTAGTGGCCTTCTTCAAGTGTCGTCCAAAAGGGGTGTCTTCATACGGTTGAGCAAACTTGTTCCTTTAATCCGCCATCTATAGAGTGGAAAGTGGAGAAGAGTCAGAAATGAGCACAGAAGAGTGACATAAGGTTTATCTTAGTGGTCGCGTCCTATAGTCAGCGTGTGCTCTGATACCATCTTGTAGCGATCCAACCTGAAGCGGTCAACTCTCTATGCATAAGTGTCATCCCTGGATCGGTAATGCTGACACACACAATACTTGAAGGATTTATAACAAAGTTCAATCACACACTTATTACATCGAGTATCTCAAAAGAGAATAATTATTACAAAAATATGGCTGAAGGCCATCTAATGAAGATAACATCGGAAGGCTTCGTAGGTAAAATGAGTCCATAAACTCCAACGGCATAGCTGAGTGCAAGACAATGACCTAGCGCACCTTACTCTTCGTCTGAAAAGTCTGCAACATAATACGTTGCAGCCCTAAACGGGTCAGCACATGAAATATGTTGGCAAAATAACACTGTAGAGCAATGAACAAGTAGCAGCTATAACTATAGGCATATTTGGCTGGTGGAGGCTCTATGGTTATTTTTGCAGAAAGCTAGTTTTTCCCTACAACAAAGCAATATATTTTATTTAACTACAAGTTTGTTGAAAACATTGAGAATGGTAACCCCATCTCAATCCCAAAATTAATAATCATTAACGAACAAATTAATTAAGTAAAGTGATGAGATCAACATAATAATTCAAGCACCAGATACTCAAGATGTCCGTAACCGGGGACACGGCTAACCATGATTAGTTTGTATACTCTGCAGAGGTTTGCACACTTTTCCCCACAAGACTCGATCTCCTCCAATTGATTACTCGCACTGCATGATGTTTGAGAAACGGATGACCGAGACACAGTCTTTCAGAAGCATTCGCCCTTTCAACGGGAAAACCGTACCACCTACAATCCCCTACATCTGCTAGTTTACCACTGAAAGAGGTCACGCAACATAATCAACTATGCCAGAGCCCATAATGGCTTGTGGTTGCACACGGAAGTTTCCAGCATGAATAATTTTATGATCCCTTTGAGCCTGGGTGGCGGACCATAGGATGATCACACAGGTTCCCCGGGATCTCCTTGGACAACACTAGATTACCCCAGGTGCCCACAAACAATCCACCTAGATGTGTGTTAAAGTAGCCACCTTAAATAAACCCGTAGTTCATAATAATGCTCACAACTGTCATGAATCACTCAAACCAAACCACGTCTATGAACATAGCATCGCAGTATAAGCATAACGTAGAAGTAACTCCCAGGGTTTAATTGAAAAGTGTCATGGGCACTACCTCAACAACTACTTCCCAAAACCCACATGTTAAACAGTTCCTACTCATGCAATGTTTGAGGGTTTGAAACTAATGCATAAAAACTGGGTAATAAAGGGGTATGTTCAAAGTGTTACTTGCCTTGCCGACGATCTGAAAACCCTAGTGACTCGTAGTAGTATGCTTCCCACTCTGGAAACTCTATCGCAGACAAACAATAGCATACATAAGCACTCAGGCAATAGATGCAAGGGTAAAACTCAAGAGAAAAGATCCAAATTGATAGTACAAGAGAAGAGCTTCGATTTGCAAAAAGAATCAATCAAATTGGAGCTACGAAACTCAAACTGCGGTCAAAAAATTTCAAATTCAAATCTTCTTGCAACCAAATTTTAAATTGTCAAAATCATGTTCAAGTTGGTTAACTGGAAAGAGGGGTCTCAGACGAAGATTTTGGCGTTGGCTTCACTGGATTTGGACAAGCGACCAAAAAGTTGCGAGCGTTTGAAGATCAGGGGCTAATCTGCGATAAAAATAATCGCGGATAGGTCCCTGGCAGAAAATAAAATAAAAGAAAAAGAATATCGAATGAACGTTCGCTATCAGGGAAAAATGGGCGAAAACGTTTGCTAACAGAGACATTCGGGCGAACGTTCGCTAATTAGCGAAACCGAAAAAAACCAAACTAAACCGATCTAACGAAAAAAACCGAGGCGACAATTTTTTTTTTCAGTTTTTACCGATTCTTCGAAGAAAACCGGGATGACGGCGGCGAGGCGAGAACCGGCGAGGCGGGGCGGCGCGCGGCGTCGGCGAGCGGCGGCGCGGGCTGGCGGGCGGCGTCAGCGACGGAGTAGCGGCGGCGGCCTGCGGGCGGCGGAGGGCGGCGGCAGCGTGCGGCGGCTTGGGGTGGAGAGGGGGCAGCGGGGTCGGGCTTTAAAGGGGCGGGGCGGCCTCGCGGCTTGGAGGAGGGGGCGATGCGAGCGAGAGTCCGACTCGGACTCTCCTCGACGTCCGTGCGGCGCACGGTGGGAGGAAGGCGACGGCGACGCGGGCTTCAGGCGGGCACGGCTGGGCCTTTGGCCCAATCGGGCGGAGAACTTTTTTTAAATGAATTTCACCCGAATAAAAATCCTAATGAATATAAATAAAATTCTAAAAATGTCAAAAACAATTTTCACCGTCTATATAAAATATTTAGAACAAAGTGAACATTTTTCTGACCTAAAATGAAATTTTCAAAAATGCATATTTTTGTAATTCAAATAAAATAGCAAATAAAATCCAAATAAAATATTTATTTGATTTTAAAAAATTTCCTCCAATATTCCACTCTTTTTGAAGAAGTCCTATTATCTTCTCTCTTTTAATTTAAATTTTGGAATTAATTGGAGAGAAAAATATTAAAACCAAATTGATCCTCTTTTCAAATTTGAGAAAAAAATCAAATATTAAAATAAACGAAATCCCGAACTCTCTCCTTGGGTCCTTGAGTTTCTTAAGATTTCTAGGATCACAACCAAAATGCAAATAAAATATGGTATACATATGATGACATATGTATAACATCCAAATTGAAAATTGGGATGTTACAGGCAAGCATCATGTGGTGAGGAAAGATCTAGGCACATATGTCCAGTTGAATATGGGAAGCATGAGCTATTATTGTTGACATCACCCTTGAGGTGAGTATGTTGGGAGGCAAAACCATAAGCCCCTATCTTTCTATGTGTCCGGTCGAAACGTTTTTCTCATGGGTACGCGATGAGTGTTAGCAATCATAGAAGACTATATGATGGTTGAGTATGTGGACTTGCCTAAAGGCTCCGACACATGACCCTTCCTGAAAAGATGATGAATTGTAGTTGCAAAGTTGACTAAGAACATAGTTTGTTGGTTTCTAATAGAGTTTTTGCTTTATACTTCGATTGTGTGATGAACTATTACTTATTCATGAGAAGTATGTGATGAAAGTTATATGATAAAAGTCCTATGTTTAATTTTGTTGTTGTTATAATAATCAACATGATGCTTCTATGTGTGTATTTTTTTATCGACACCTCTCTCTCAAAGCATGTGGACATGTTTTTCGATTTCGGTTTTCGCTTGAGGACAAGCGAGGTCTAAGCTTGGGGGAGTTGACACGTCCATTTTGCATCATGTTTTCTTACTGTTATTTATAATGTTTTTATCCATAATAATGCTTTTTGGAGTAATTCTAATGCCTTTTCCCTCATAATTTGCAAGGTACACACCAAGAGGGAGAATTCTGGCAGCTGGAAATCTGGACCTGGAAAAGCTACGTCAGGCCACCTATTCTGCACAACTCCAAACAAGCTGAAACTTCACGGAGATTTTTTATGGATTATTTAAGAATTATTGGAGCAAATAACTACCAGAGGGGCCCACCAGGTGGGCACAACCCACCTGGGCGCGCCAGGGAGCCCAGGCGCGCCCTGGTGGGTTGTGCCCTCCTCGGCCCACCTCCGGTGCCCATCTTTTGGTATATAAGTCATTTTGACTTAGAAAAAATAGGGGGGTGGACTTTCGGGACGAAGCGCCGCCACCTCGAGGCAGAACTTGGGCAGGAGAACTTTTGCCCTCCGGCGGAGCGATTCCGTAGGGGTAACTTCCCCCCCCCCCCCGAAGGGGAAAATCATCGTCATCATCATCACCAACAACTCTCTCATCTTGGGGAGGGCAATCTCCATCAACATCTTCAACAACACCATCTCCTCTCAAACCCTAGTTCATCTCTTGTGTGCAATCTTGTTGCCGAAACTATGGATTGGTACTTGTGGGTGACTAGTAGTGTTGATTACATCTTGTAGTTGATTACTATATGGTTTATTTGGTGGAAGATTATATGTTCAGATCCAATATGATATTTAATACCCCTCTGATTTGAGCATGATTATTATTTGTGAGTAGTTACCTTTGTTCTTGAGGTCACGGGAGAAATCATGTTGCAAGTAATCATGTGAATTTGATATGTGTTCGATATTTTGATAGTATGTATGTTGTGATTCCCTTAGTGGTGTCATGCGAACGTCGACTACATGACACTTCACCACATTTGGGCCTAAGGGAATGCATTGGGGAGTAGAAATTAGATGATGGGTTGCAAGAGTGACAGAAGGTTAAACCCCAGTTTATGCGCTATTCCGTAAGGGACCGATTGTATCCAAAAGTTTAATGCTATGGTTAGAATTTATTCTTAATACTTTTCTCATAGTTGTGGATGCTTGCGGGAGGGTTAATCATAAGTAGGAGGTTTGTACAAGTAAGAACAACACCTAAGTACCGGTCCACCCATATATCAAATTATCAAAGTAGCGAACACAAATCGAACCAACATGATGGAAGTGACTAGATGAAATTCATGTGTACCCTCAAGAACGCTTTGCTTATCATAAGAGACCGTTTTGGCGTGTCCTTTGCCTCAAAATTATTCATCTACCTTGCTGCACTTCTATTACTACTATCGTTACTTGCTCATTAACAATTATCTTGCTAGCAAACTACTATGCTACTTACAATTTTAGCACTTGCAAACACTACCTTACTGAAAACTACTTGTCATTTCCTTCTACTCCTCGTTGGGTTCGACACTCTTACTTATCGAAAAGAGCTACAATTGATCCCCTATACTTGTGGGTCATCAGAAGCCTTCATACATGCCAGGTGTACCGAGGGAATTCGCTGAGCACACTCTCAATATTGATCCGAAGTTTAAACCGGTCAAGCAATTCCTTCATCGCTTCAATGGAGAGAGGCACAAGGCCATCGGTGAAGAAGTGGCCCTACTCTTAGCAGCTAGGTACATTTTTGAAGTTTTTCATCCTGGATGGTTGGCTAACCCAGTGCTGGTGCTTAAGAAAATGGTACTTGGCACATGTTTGGGGATTACACCGACCTTAATAAAGCCTGCCCAACTGATCCTTTTGCTCTTCCCCGTATTGATCAGATTGTTGATGCTACGACGGGTTGTGAGTGTTTGAGGTTTTTGGATGCTTATTTTGGGTATCATAAGATCAATATGGCAGTTAAGGACCAGGAGAAGACAGCCTTCATCACTCCCTTTGGAGCCTTCTGCTATGTGTCTATGCCCTTTGGGCTCAAGAGTGCCCAAGCGACGTACCAGCGATGTGTTCAAAATTGCCTTCATGGTTAGATTGGACGCAATGTTCATACTTATGTGGATGATATAGTTTTAAAATCCAAGAAGAAGGAAACCTTGATAGATGATTTGAAAGAGACCTTTAACAATCTCCGGGTCTACTAGATGATGCTTAACCCGGCCAAGTGTGTCTTTGGTGTACCAGCATGCAAGCTCTTGGGCTTTTTGGTTTCTGAACGGGGCATTGAAGCTAACCAGGAGAAAATCAAGGCCATCACTTCCTTGGCTAAACCAGCGTGTATTAATGATGTTCAGCGTCTGGCAGGTCATATCGCAGCCTTAAGTCGGTTCATAAGCCGGTTGGGAGAAAAAGCTCTCCCTCTGTACCATATGATGAAGAAAACAAATCACTTTGTCTGGAGTGATGCTGCTGATCAGGCATTTTAAGCCTTGAAGAAAAAGTTAGCTGAGCCACCGATCCTTTCTTCTCCTATTGATAAAGATCCCTTGTTGTTATATGTGGCTACCAATAGCCGAGCTGTCAGTGTGGCAATTATTGTGGAAATGAAGGAATCAGGCAAGGAATATCCGGTTCAATGGCCGGTTTATTACATCAGTGAGGTGCTCATTGAATCCAAGCAGAGATATCCACCTTGGCAGAAGCTGGTATATGTGGTGTTCATGGCTAGTCGAAAGCTCAAGCAATATTTCCTAGGTCATCCCATCACTGTGGTTAGTTCTGCTCCTTTAGGGGATATTATTCAGAACAGAGAGGCCACAGGTTGGGTAGCTAAATGGGCCATTGAGCTTGGATCCCATGGTTTTAAGTATGTGCCTCGGACGGCTATCAAGTCTCAAGCACTTGTGGATTTTGTCAATGACTGGACTAAGCTGCAGATGCCCGAGGAGAAGCCGGATAGCACATATTGGACTATTCACTTCGATGGATCCATGCGTTGGAGGGCTCGGGGGCTGGAGTTGTTTTGACTTCCCCACGAGGTGATAAATTTTGTTATATTTTAAGGTTGATGTTCCCTTGTAAGAACAATGCAGCTGAGTATGAAGCCTTACTCCATGGTCTTCGGATGGCTAAAGAGATGAATCTAAGTCGGGTGAGTTGTTTTGGTGACTCAGATTTGGTGTCTCAACAAGTTTTAGGCACTTGGGATTCTAAGGACCCATTCATGGCGGCTTATCGCCGCAAAGTTGATGCTATTGCTGGTCATTTCAATGGTTATCAAGTGGAACATGTTAATCGCAGGAAGAATGAGGCGGCTAATGCTTTGAGCCGGTTAGGGTCCTAGCATAAGCCGGTGCCACCTAACATTTTCCTTGATATTCTTCATAACCCTTCAGTCAAATTGCCTATGGTGGAAGATCTTGCTATTCTTGACCCGGAGGCACAATTGGTGGCGGCTCTTCATGCTATTCCTGACTGGACAGTTCTATATTTGGCTTATATGACCCTGGGTGAGTTACCTGAAGATGAAACTTTAGCCAGGCAGATAACCCGGCGATCTAACTCAATGACTATTGTCAATGGAGAGTTGCAACATTGCAGTGTCTCAAGGGCGTTCCAATGTTGTGTTTCTCCTGAAGAAGGCTGTGAGATCCTACGAGAGATTCATGAAGGAGATTGTGGTCATCATGCCGGCTCTAAGTTTCTTGTAGCCAGGGCTTTCTGTCATGGGTTTTATTGGCTGACGACTCATGCTGATGCGGAGGATTTGGTCAGTAAATGTGATGGCTGTCAGAAATTTTCAAGACGAGCTCATGTGCTAGCTCAAGAATTGCGGATGATTCCAATTACTTGGCCGTTTGCAGCCTGGGGGTTAGATATGGTTGGACCTTTCAAAAGGTCCAAAGACAAAAAGACTCACCTTTTGGTGGCGGTTGACAAATTCACAAAGTGGGTTGAGGCAGAGCCAGTCAGTAAGTGTGATGTGGCAACATCAGTTCAGTTCACCAAAAATGTGATTTTCCGGTTTGGCTTTCCTCACAGCATTATAACTGATAAGGGCACTAACCTGTCCAAGGGTGCTATGAAAGAGTTCTGTCAACGAGAGCATATTTGTCTTGATGTATCATCAGTGGCTCACCCCCAGTCCAATAGCCAAGTTGAAAGAGCCAATCAAGAGATTTTGAGAGGCATCAAGCCTCGGCTTATGGTCCCTTTGCAGAGGACGCCGGGTTGTTGGGTGGAGGAATTACCCTAAGTGTTATCGAGTATCAATACTACCCCCAACAGATCTACGGTTTACACGCCTTTCTTCATGGTTTACGGAGCAGAGGCGGTTCTCCCTAGTGACATTCATCGCGATTCGCCCCGTGTGGCAGCTTATGTTGAAGCTGATTATGAAAAAGCACGTCAGGATGCTCTTGACCTGTTGGGTGAGGAGCACGATCGTGTGACGGCTCGTTTGGCGATTTACCAGCAAGATCTGCATCGTTATCATAGCCGCCGGGTTAAACCAGGACCTTTCAAGAAGGAGATTTGGTGCTCCGGCTCATCCAGGATCAAACTGACATGCACAAGCTATCCCCATCTTGGGAAGGGCCCTTTGTGATCAGCAAAAATCTGAACAATGGGTCATACTACCTTATCGATGTTCGAGACCAGAAGGACTCACGCACGTCGGAGGAGGAGACCCACATGCCGTGGAATATTGCTCATCTTCGGCCTTATTACACCTGAGCCACATGCTCTTGTTATGTACATACTTTTTCCATGTATATATTATGATGAATATAATAAAGCCAGCATCCCTGATAATTCAGGGCCTTTGTCGTTTCATCTCTGAGAATACAAGTCTTTATTGTCCCTTCATATGATCACTTGGGGGATTCCTGCTTATTGAGCATAGCTATGACTACTCTCTTGATCCGGCTTGTACGACATGATTACAAAATACTTGGGGGCTTCCTGCTCATTGAGCATAGCTATGACTACCCTATGATCCGGCTTATACGCCTGGAATGAAATATTACTTGGGGGCTCCTTGCTAATGAACAGAGATTTGTTGTCACTGGTAATAGGCTTGGACGCTGGGTGTATTCACCAAAAAATCTGGGTTATCCTACCTTTGTTTGTCTGCCACTCCGACCAGGTAATCCTGGAATGACTCATTGTACTCTTGACAATAAATCTTATATAGACCTTGAAATTGTCAAAGTTAAAACATCGACTGGTCATGTGAGGTCCAACTTACGGGTTTGAATTAACGTTTAACTCAGTGGCTACATGGCCCTTGAGTAATGCTTGACATGCAGGCTTGGCAGCCTATGAATGCCTTGTTTTCTGTTTTTCTGGTTTTTATTTGTTTTTTTGAGATTGATCTTTTGTACCGTGTTGATACATGGTTTAAAACTGATAAATGCCATGTTTGCCTTATGGTCCATATATGAATCTACCCAGAGTTTTATTAACTTGGCCCGGCTTTTGGACTTTAAGTCGCCGGCATATGATGATTATGTGCTTGGAGCACTGGCTCTAAGTTTTGGGATGTTACCCCTTGCTGCATATGGCGTTGTAAGCCGGCGGTATGAATAAATTGAACAGGGCGTTGTGCTCTCAATCTTTGGGTTGTAACCCTTACTGCACGGTGTATGATTAGCCAACAATATTAAACAAATATCATAGGTATGATATTTATTTTGTTATGATTATATGAGGTTTTGATAAAACGGCCCTGGTTATGGACTATTTAGTCATCAGAGGTTTTTATATGGGGTATTGTGACCCACCCTGGGGTAAACCGCCAGGGCACCTGTTATCTGTTTACATGCAGAAAAATTGATAAACATGGTCTGTATAATTGATGATATTAATCAGCGTAAGAGGCAGATCTTCAAATGATGGACCGACAGTGTTATACAAATAAAGCGTGCACGATGGCACGACAGATCATTGTTTTTTGGCTAGCCTATTACAAGGCATCTGACTGCCAAAAAGGATAAGTGTTTTTGAAGAAATAGCATCCATATGCTATGTCTGGTAAACCAGCTCATGAATTAAGATTTCTACTCCTGGCGGGTTGAAGCCTCTAGATCATCCTGCGTTTTTTCTTCTTAAGCTCCTTGATTATACATTGGCTGGAAGTCAGGCGTAGCCCAGTTGATACCGATCAAAGCTCTAAATACAGCTTCATCATCAATAAGGTTGGATGGATCAATGTCAGGAGTGAAGGTGTGCTTACGCGTTGGTGGGATGAGATCCACTTCTTGATGAACCGACGCCTTCATCTTCTTGTTCAGCATCATAAGCCGCTTGGTATTGGGATAGGTTGGTCTCTTTAGCCAGCTTGCTCGCTAACGGACGCATTGCTCTTGCTATTTCTGCAAAGTCATCAGCGCTGAAGGGAGACCCGTCTTCTTTTACACTCAGGCAACCATTGGCCAAGTCTTCTGGATCAAGATCTGCTTGCCACGCCTTTGCCCAGCTTAAGGCAGTCAAGGCGCCGGCTCTGGCAAATGCTCACTTTAAATCGTCGATCCTTTTGGGCAGCATCGATAATCTCTCCAATGTTTCCTTGATGAGGGTGGGTGGATGTTTCTTATGAATAGCAACATCAATGGTCCGTTGAGCACCAGTGTATAGCTGTTCTACAAGGTATAGACAACCTTAAGGTTGATGCGCATGTCTAAGCCCAACTTGACGCTCCGGGAGCCTGTATAGTAAAGTTATTGATAAACCAACACATGATTATGATATGCCTGCTGAGGTAAAGAAGTCATTTTTACTACTTACCGAAGATGGCTGATGTCATGCTATTTATCTGATGCTTTAAACCAGACAACTCGTCAGTCACCGGTTTAAGAGCTACCCCGACATCCTCTGCTCTCTTTAATAGAGTCGCCTTCTCGGTCTCCCAGCCGGTTTTATCAGCGCTGAAGCTTTGTTTCAACTGCTCAATGTTTTATAATGTAGTCTTCAGTTCTGACTTGGCCTTGGATGTCTCAGATTGCTGATTTTTAATATTGGCCCTTAGATCATTGATTTGCGAATCCTTCTCAGTTAGTTCAGCTTGCGACATGAACAAACATGGAAGGTATTATGATCATGATTATTTCTGAAGTCCCAAGCACAATACAAGTATTTTCCTTGGCACTTGGGGGCTAATGCCTATTGCTATTTTCAAGACAAGTTTATCTGATGACCCGGGAAAAATGATATGATCCAGTTTATAAAGGCTACATGTTGGGATATTGGTTTCAACCATGGTGATAAGTCCCGGTTTATTCATACTGATTAAGCTGGCCCTTGGGGGCTACAGATGCAAAGTTAATCACTACTAATTGAAGTCCCGGCTTAGCTTGATAGTTTAAGCCGGCCCTTGGGGCCAACTAGTGATGATGTTCATCTATTTGTGGCTATCTGAAAGTCTACAGTATATTTGATTCTATCATATTCTATAGACTTGGCGGTTGATAGTAATATATTTATGAAGAGGATTGTGCTAGATTACCTCGAAGCGCTCCTTCATCAAGTTGACCAAGCCGGCTTCGAAATCATGGCTGGTGTGAAGGCGGTTCAGATAACCAGAGTGAATCTCTTGAGCGCTAAATTGAGAATAGCCTTCCAAATCAACCTTCCATTTGCCTTTGTCAACAACAGAGAACTCCTCCTTGGCGCCGTGTTTGGAAAGGGCAATGGGATTGCCTGGGGCTTGATAAGCCGTTCCAGTAATCATTACATCATCAGATTCATGAGTCGGCTGAGCAGGACTGGGTGGCTTATCATTTTTTTGATGAGTGTCCATGGCGTCTTGAGTGACGGGGTGATCTTCTGGAGGGGGATCATCCATAACAGCTTCTGATTGTTGATGCAAGGTCTCAGTGGTGGCATATTGTGCCGGTTCAACAGTCTTGGGATCTTCAGTCGGCTTGTTGATTTTCTGCTTCTTGCTAGGCTTGGCCATAGCGCTGAAAAGGAAGCATGAGACACAGTTAATATGGCATTTAAGTGCATAATTCAAAAGTGGGTAAGATTTAATGTTCTCACCCAGGCACAGTTTTGAAGGCCGGGATTTGAGTCCCAGTTGAGTCGCCGGAGGAGGAATGAGACGTTCCCTGATAGTTTTAATCAGATGGGTTAAGAGGTTGTAGAAAAAGACCCGCCTTTGGATAAGATAAGTAAGAAATGGTTGAAACCTCCGATCAACGTTTGCGAGGTGCTGGGGTGTTCGGTAAGCCGGAGGATAAAACTCCACCGCCACTGTTCTGGGTTGTGCGGCGAGCTTCATGTTGCTACTTATTCAAAAGAAAGTTGGGATCCAAGTAAGCTAAATGATGAGAAAATCTTACTTTCCGGCTTGCTTGTCGGGTTTTCCGTGTTGGCAGAGGGTCTGAGCCAGAGGAAAGAGTAATTACCTCTTCATCATCTGCACGGCTGGCATCTGCATCATCCTGATAATGGTCATTGTCAATAAGATGTACAAAGAATGAGCCAAGTGAATCGAGTTCTACCTCCGACTCATAATTTTCATGATCGTCCAAGTTAAATAACTCGACAGGGTTGGCTTTCTTCTTGCAGGCTTTTTGATAGCCTTGCTCTTTGTCCGGGTCTTCTTGACCGGTTTATCCTGTAGTTTCTTGGTCCAAAAAGGTGAACCAGCCTACAAAAATTGAATGAGGGTGAACAGATAGTACAAGTGAAACACATGATTCAAGTGTGAACCTGATTAAAAGCTTACAGCCGGCGATTTGTTCAGAACGCAGAAAGGACTTAATCTGACCTTACTGCAATCTTCCAAGCTCTCATTTAATAGAGACTTGGTCATCTCATTGATGTCTTCATCAGTCAGTTCAATTTGATAGTGGCGTTGAGGATATGATAACTCGCCGGTATATTCATGCATTAAACCGGGACGGCGGCTTAGAGATAATACTCTCCAGGCGACCCAACATCAAACCAGATCAATTCCAGTCAAGCCATTGGCCATCAAGGCCCGGATATTTGAAAAAATTGGCATGTACTTCTTTTGCTCTGCTGTACTGATGTGATATGGGTGGGGATGCCTGTTGCTAAGTCAGTTGGCGTGATAACCCGGCAGAGGATTTTCCTCTTCGGGAGAAGTGTTCTTGCAATGAAAGCAAGTCTGGTTCCAGTCTTTGGGATGACTGGGCAAGGTGGCAGCTGGTAAAGTGGCTTCTTTCCGCCGTTGTATGAAAATGCTGCCTAGCTGTAGCTGGGCCCATCCGTGAATTCGTTCTGCCGGTTTAAATAATAAAACTCCCTGAATAATTCTACGGTGGGCTCCAGTTGAAGGTAGACCTCGCAGAATACTTGGAAGTTGCAAATGTTTGAAATGGAGTTTGGGCCAATATCTTGTGGATGGAGCTTGAAGAAATGCAACACGTCGCGAAAGAATTTTGAGCCGGGAGGGTTGAAGCCCGAAGCATATGATCAATAAAGACAACTACGTCCCCATCCTTAGGCTCAGGAGGAGTTTCGGTGCCTGGGACCCTCCAATGGATGACGTCCTTTTTGGCCAGGACACCTGTCTGAACATATTCGTTCAAGTCTTCATCGGTGACCCGGGAAATGACCCAATTGCATGCAGTGATAGTTTTACCCATTTGAAGATTGAAATCCTAAAAGAAAGAAACATTACCGGTTTTGAAAGGGGACCATAAATTCAAAGGTAAGGTGCTATAAATGGCTGGAAGGTTAAGCCGGATGAGCAACATTGAAGTACGCGGATATTCATATTCGCGGCTTAAAAGGGGGCTAATGGTACCTGCTGGGTTATGTTTTCTGTTGTTAAGCTGGATAGAGTTTAAAAATCAAGTGCATTGTGTAGAGCCAAATTATGAGGATAAATAAGCGAGCATGGTTAAACTGGAGAAGTATTACCGTTTTATACAAGCTATGAAGCATATGATGGTGGTTTAAACATGGCTTAGTGTTGCATGGTGGGTCACAGTTTATGATATGAGCCGCCATGGCAGTTATGGTACTTCAGATCTATCAGTGAATTTTTTTCTAAATGATGGACAAACAGATTTCATATACTGAGGCTATGATTTTGTATCTACAACAATTTAGAAAATACAGTAAAATTCTAAAGCCTAAGGTGGTGGTAGCAGAAAGTTTGGGTGCTCCAACGAGATCTTCTATGGAAAGAAGTTATTCTAATGATAAAAATAAATGCTAAACTACTACTGCACAAGTTTCATGACCTATTTAGATTAAAAGCTTCTTGAGTTGAAGGAGAAAACGAAGAACGACGAAGAACATCGATGAACAGAGGAAACCCTAATGCAGATCTGAGGTAAAACGAGAGAAGCACTTACACGCGACGAAGGACAGCGGTGGCGCACCGGAGTTCTCTGGTCAGGTCAGGTTGATGCAGCGGCCTGAGTTAGTGCAGCGGTCGGAGATCGCGGTGGCGAAGCTCGGGCGGCAGAGGAAGACGAAGGCGATGAGGCAAGGGAAAAATTAAAAAGACCCCCGTCCCAATTTATAAGAGGGTGGATACAAGGCATGCACGGGAATCGAGGAAGCCAAAATCATCATATGGCTATATGGATGCCTCGATTTTCGGGATGGTCATTAAGATAAGGACCAATTAAAGATATTCTGGGCCTCGTGTGAAATTAATGCGAAATGACGTCACGATGGTTTAAGAAGATTCTGTGAGCTGACGTCATGGCGGGTTACAACAAGTTTATTAAACAAGCGATGCAAGATTTTGACATGTCATGTATTGAAGATTGATATGAACAAGTTCAAATCAACCTGGGGCCTAATGTTGGGGATATAACTACCGGGTATGAACCGCCCAGGAGGGGCCGGGTCATACCACTGGCGATTCATCAATGAAGATGGCAGCTCATACCAGCCCATTGACGGCCCAACACCCAGAGGCGACTTGAGGCCGAAGAGGATGAACATCCATATGTGTACAACTTATTTTATAAGGCAAGCATAGTTAGTCACTGAGCCAGACACGCTGTGTACGAGCCGGCCGGGACTCCGTGAGCCGCCGGGCGTCTTCCTGTGTATATAAAGGGATGACCCGACAACGGTTTAGGGACAGATAACAAACAATCGAGAGCTAGGTCAAGCGTATTCGCTCCCTGGTAATCGAACCCCTAGTAAGACAACACAAAGCCGCAATAGGCTTTTACCTTGTTGAGAGGGGCCGAACTTGGGTAAACTCTCTGTGTCCTTTGTCACGCTTAACCCCTTCAAGCTAACCTAGTTGCGATGGCTCCACGACTAAGTCCTTGCACTAGGACATCTGCCATGTCAAGTCCAAGACAATAACCCATGTTTTTCATGCATTGTAGTCATCTTGAACTAGGAATCCCCTGTAGGACTTTACTTTATGCTTGACAGAACCCAATAGAAGAAATGTAGGTCCATTATGTCTTGACCTTGTAACCAACGAGTAGTTGCTTAGCTGCTATTACGTGGATTGGGATCAACATACAAAAGGTTACTATATGCTTGACTAGTTAACTACCACTTAATTAATGAATCGATCTGGGTGGACTAGTTTTGATTGGGTCACCGGAGTGTATTCAGTGATGGGGAATGCCACCCAGGTATCAAAGGGATTGTACGAGTTCAAAGTTGAGTACCTTCCATGTGTAACCATGAGACAATATGGGCTTTGTCTGGACCAAGTAAGTTGTGGGAACTCTCCTGGGCATGACCAGCAGGTGTAGATTTTGCATGTAGGGAAATTGGACAGGGTTTGCCGTTTCTGAGAGGGCTACTACTTCCCAAAAGTCTTGTCTTGATCTACCTAGATACTTCACGAGTGAAGTTTAGTAGCGGAAGGGTGTGATTGGAATCATGGGTAAAGTACACAAACATCTATAGTGTATAAAACTAATCATGATTAGTCATGTCCCTGGTTACAGACTACTTTTGAGTAACTCATTGGAGAATTGTCAGCTTGATCTCATCACCTCTTCTAATAAAATTGATGAGATGGACAAAAGGGGAGTATGGACCAACTCAAATGCGTAACGGGATACCGGAGGGATCATCTGGGAGTGGTTTAGGGTGGTTGTGTGATGTGGAGGCCCACATACTCAAATGCTTATTTTTGGATGATCGCATGATACAATCTGTTCAGGACCACTGTGTGATGCGGTGTGTCTATCTATTAGAATAGACCACTATTACAAAGGTAGGAAAGCTATTTTCACACATAATAAAACATAGTCACACCAAATTGCATGTTTAATGTCCCAACAAGCCAATCCTGGTGCAGCTTGCTAATACATTCAATGTATTAACCCTTGCGGCTGCAACGTATCATGTTACAACAAGCTTACTGTATCGAAGGAGAGGTATGAACTAGGGTTACGATGCTATACTCAACTCTTGCCTGTGAGTGGACGGACGCCAAAATACTAGAATATTATCTCGCTACATGATTGTATACTAAGCTAGCCCATGAGCTAAGCAAGTGTGTATTGTAAAGCACTTGATCTACGATGTAATACTATGACATGTGTTGTATTCTTGGTATTTCATCATCAGTTTTGCATGTCAGCTATTGATCCATGGACTAGCATAGAAAGTGCTGAGATTCGGGCCCCCCTTCGCAATCGGTTGATGACATAGCCCAAGCTTTGACCAGCTCTGCCCAAGCAAACCAAATCCATTGGAGTCTAAGGGTGGTTGCAAACTTGCGAAGGTTGAGAATACCCAGACCCTCGGGAGATTGAGGCTTACACACCTGTTCCAAGTTGACCTTGCACTTGCCGCCCGACACCTTGTTGCAACCACCCCACAAGTATGTTTGAAGAAGCTTGTCAATAAAATCCAAAATATCCACCCGAAGCTCGAGCGGTGTCATGTGGTAAATAGCAATCATAGTGAGAACCATCTTAATAAGAACAACACGATCATCCAATGCAAGATGCTTCCCAAGCCATGGAGTGAGCTTGCCCGCAACATTGTCCTTAAGCGGTTGGAAATGAATCAACTTGAACTGCGTGACCGAAAGGGGCAGCCTGAGGAATTTCATCAGAAAGGTTGAGCAAGTGGTCCGAAAGGCCTGGAGGATGTCATTGATGACCCACAAGTATAGGGGATCGCAACAGTCTTCGAGGGTAGTATTTCAGCAAAGACACAAGGGGAGCCAAAGAATATTTATAAGCCCTAGCAGTCGAGTTGTGAATTGAACCACACCTGAAAAGTTAATTCTCTGCAGTAAAATGTTTAGTTACATAGTAGTATGATAGTTTTGATAGTAGCGGTAGCAATAGTAATAGTGACAATGATAGTAGTAGTTTTGTAGTAACTGTAACCGTAGCAAGAATAGTAATAACTTAGCAAAAGTCAATATGAGCAAAGCGTAGGCATTGGATCAGCGATGGCTATTTGTATGGATGACATTCATCATGTAACAGTCACAATCTAGAGCGATACACAATAGCCAATTCATCAATTCAATGTAGGCATGTATTCCATATATAGTCATACGTGCTTATAATAAGAACTTGCATGACATCTTTTGTCCTACCCTCCCATGGCAGCGGGGTCCATAAGGAAATCCAAGGGTAATTAATGCCTCATTTTAATAGAGAACCAGATCAAAGCATTAACACATGGTGTAGGCACTACAAAAAAAATACACTTCCGTGATGATACGTGTTTGTCACAGTAGGTCGCTTTTTTGTCATGCATGTACATCCATGACAAATTTATGACAGAATCAAGATAGTCATACCTGTGCTGTCATAGAAGTGTTCCATGACATTACCAAAATTATCATCACGGAAGTGTCCACTTCCATGATGATAAATCGTGCGTCACAGAAGTGCTTTCGTCAAGGGTGACCGACACGTGGCATCCACCATAACGGAACACCATTAAGCTATCGGGTCGGGTTTTGGATCCGATAACCCATTAACAGCCCCGACCAATGGGGATTTTCCATGTGTAAAATCATCATTGGCTGGAGGAAACACGTGTCGGCTCATCGTTGGGACAGATGTCAACCACTCATTGGACGGGAGGCGCCTATGATATGTCGACACGTGGCACGGCCCAACAGAGGCCCATTCCTGTGAAAAGGCCGGCCCGTTTGACTTGGTCAAAAGGTGGCGGGCCGGCCCATGGAAAGCCTATTAACGGCCTGTTCGCATATAGCCCATTTACAGCCCGCTAACCCAAGGCCCGTTACGCCCTATCCGAATTAGGCCCAGTAGCGTCATCTGGGCCATCCAATATGATTCCAGCCCGTTTTCACTTCTGGCCCATGTATGGCCCATGACGTCTTTCGGCCCATATGAGGCCCTATGTAACTCTTGGCCTATTAACGGCCCATGGTGAAACTGGCCCGTAATGAACAGTGTATCACTTTACACCCATTAACGGCCCATGGTGAAACTGGCCCGTAATGAACAGTGTATCACTTTATACCCATTAATGGCCCGTTATTCCGTTGGGCCGTTTCCAGCCCATGTTATCTTTCGGCCTTCTCAGAGCCCATTTATTCTTGGGCTCATTTTCGGCATTCGTTTACTTACGGCCCGTTACTGTCATTTTCTGCTTGTGGGTCAAATTCAGCCCGTGGTTACAGTCAGCCCGTTTGTGGTCCGTTAATATGCTGGGCCGTTTTCATAGCGTCATCAAATACGACCTATTAACGATGGCCCGTTACGGTCGGCCCATGAACGGACGATTCCAACTCTAGCCCGTTTACGACCATAATGCGGCCTGTTATTGGCCCATGTTTGGCCAATCGATCATACAGCCCGTATAAGGCCCATTGATGATACGGCCCGTAGAAGGCCCATTGTTTCTACGGCCTGTAGAAGGCCTACTGTTTCTATGGCCCGTAGAAGGCCCACTGTTTCTACGGCCTGTAGGAGGCCCAGTGTCACTACAGTAAATATTAGCCCATGGTTATTGTGGCCTAGTTTTAAAAAATAGGTTATTGCAGCCACTAGTTAACCGCGGAAAAAGAACTGCAATGACTACAAGCAAACAAAGAAACAAGACAACAAGGAAATAAATAAGCAAGCAACTAACGCTAGGCTATCACGGCTATTACACATATTACATCCACTGGGCATCAAAGTTCGCCACCAGTGCAAATATAGGGAACAAAGCAGCATATCATATACACTGGCCGTCAAAATTGGCCACCAGTGCAAATAAACGCGGCAGCAAAACAAGAGCATAACTGAAACAACTTCAGAAGAGCTCAAGAAACGTTATCCTGGGTATCCACCATGCTGGAAATAAGCTTAGCAAGCTGATTAGCTTTGTCCTGTTTGGCGCTAAAATCCTCCAACGCTTTCTGTTGCACCAGAAAGTATGCATCTGAATGCTCCAGGGACTTCCGCAGTCCTTCCGCTTCTTTTCGCAGCACAGCTGATCGATGTCTTTCAGCTTGTAGTGGAGACTCAAGAAACCGAACTGATTCATACAATGAGTTTGAATAGCTTGTGCAAGCGGTAGTGGCCAGTAACTCCAACACTAAACCAAGACAGGATGTGTCACTATCCTGAACCTTATCTACATTACTTCCTTTACCGTTGCTTAATAAGGTACTCTTCCCCAATATTCTGTCAGCATTCTAAAAGAAGAAACAAGCAGACACATAACAAGTTTAGCATGTACTAGTATATGAAACTCATTTCGGTGAACCAGTTCATTAGTAAGGTGGACAGGATTAAACTACCAAGTCTTCTATTGCCAAGTACTAGTACATAATAAAAGCATCAAACAAACATATATCTATGTCCTATGGTAGCAATGGAATCTTAAATTAGAACAGTTGTTCTTCAGGTCTAGGCACTTGTTCTACATGAACAGAGTACAGTAAGACGCAAGAATATAATACTTAAAAATAGAAAATGAGCTCATAGACCTTACCACATTCTTGGTTCGGGACCAGTACAGAACAAGGCGTTCCCAGTCATCGTCCAGTAAATGTGTCTCAGGAGAACGTAAGGGAATTTGACGAGTTTCTTTGCCGGTGAAGTATGTCTTCTTCAGGTAATTTCGATACTGCCACCAAGCATTCTTGAAGATAGCAGAGGTATTAGCACAGGTTACCTCATCCTGAGTTTCCAAATCGGTCCTTCTCTATAGAGAAAAATGGGAAAATTTGTTGTATTATAACCATCATGGAGGTAGGATATATGGGACGAAGCAAAGTAATTGCCATGAATAACATTACTTACACATAACTCCTAGACAAACACCTGCAACTGGCATTTTCCTTCATCTTCAGTATAATATTTCCAAGATGGGAAGATACGCACATACAATTTAACAACATCAAATGCCATAGATGCTAAACTACGACTAGCTGGTTGTGCTTCCTCCACAGGAATAGGCGTACTAACTGGTGGAGTTGGGGTTCGCCGTGATAGTACTGGCCCTATGGGCACTGGAGTTGCCTTACTAACTGCTCTTGTTTGGGAGCTCTGTGGTGGAGATGGTGATGTGTCAACAGGAACTGGGTTACTATCGGCTGGGGTTGGGGTTAGATTGGGTGAAGCTGGTTCTCTGTCCATCGTAGTAGGGCTACAATCTGCGAGAGTTTGGGTTATGTGTGGTAGGGCTGGTTCTTGTGCATGTACAACCGGGGTGCTATCTCCACCAAGAGGTAGCACTGTTTTATTTGAAGACCGTGTTTTTAGTTCGCTAGATACTGGCATCACCCGCTCCAATTCAAATGGCTGATAAACAGGAAACATAGTTGAATGTACAGACATTGTATGAGAGACAGATGCAATAGATAGTGTGGAAAAAAGAGGGCATGAAATAGTTGACATGTATATTGTTTAATTAAAACGGATAGCATGACATAATTTCACATATATGATGTCTATCTAAACTGGATAGCATAGCATAACATAATTCAAAGATATGATGAATAACTAAACAGGATCGCATGACATAATTCACCTACATGTTATCTAAGTAATCAGGATCGCATCATTTAATTCACATATGTGATTTGTATGCTAAATAGAGGGCATTCAATATCATGTCTGAACTAAGAACATGGTGTTGAATATTGTGTATATGATGTCTAAACTATGCAATGCAAGACACCATATGCATGATATGAGCAGTATAACCGTGCCAAGTTAGAGCATACACCTCAGTGGGGGAATTGGACTGTTCATCTGTCTCTGAATCCATCTCTGAGGAGCTATCGGGACCCAACAAGAGATCTGCTTCGACAGGTAGCACTGTCTGCTCTGAAGGTCTTGTTTTCACTCCAGATTTTTCCATTTCCCACCCAAATGGCTGATTCACAGGAAGAGTAGTTTAATGTACAAACATTGTCGACAAATGGAAATGTAATGAAGAAAAGGATGGGCAAGATATCATTCAAATATATGATGTCTGGTTAAACAGGATGGCATTGCACATTTCACATATATTATGGCTGGCTAAAAGACATGAGACTGCATAATTCCCATATATGATATAGAAACTAAACAGGTGGCAATACAGAACATGTCTAAACTAAGCAGATGACATATATGATGTCAAAAGTAGGCACTGCAAGACAACATATGCATGATATGACTAACATCATCATGCCAAGGTAGAGCAAACACCTTGGGGGGTAAATAGGAGTGGTCAGCGGCGTCCGAATCCGCCTTAGAACAGATATCTTCCTCTGGATTACAATCTGGAGAGGGGTGGGGAGGGTTTGCCATTGAACCCACCATGGAGCGATGTCTGCATGACATTGTATTGCCGCGCAAAACTCTTCTCTTTTTCTCTACATGTTCAGCAACTGTGTACAATATCTGACATGCATACGAAAAAAATATGGTGTGATTATGTAAGGAGAGCATGCAGAAATTTAGAGTGATGGTAACAACCAGTGGATCAATGTTTTTCCGTTGAACCAAAATAGCCCTAATGGATCGACGTGAATGTATAGTAATAAGTGATGCAACAAGTGTACAACCTCTTTGCCGTAGCCGTGTCAACCTCAGCATCATTGGGTTGCTCGCTGAAGCAGTTGAGGCAGAGGTGGCTGTCAGAGGTGTGGAGGAAGATCTGAGGAATCTGTAGACGGCGTCCAGGGCACTGCTCTATTGTGACGGATCGTTCTGTCGTTGGAGCAGCTCCGGTGAGCCGTAAGACGTCAAGGCTGAAGCAGCACAAGACATACATCGTCAATCTCAAGTGGGATTCTAATAGCATCTCCAATAGATGATGTAAAATGGATGTAAAATTAACATCACCAAAAACCACCTGACTGCAACAGATGAGGTAAAAAATGTTGACTCTAAACTTAATTGTTGAAACTGAAATTTACTGTGGAATCTGAATGCTACTGTCAAAACTGAACGCAATGGTAGTAGATAGGCACTTGACATGTAGTTTAGGGAGGGCCTACAGTTCATCTTCAACCTGCACCCCCCTGAGCCCCAGCCACCACCGGCCGAACCGCCAGCCCCAGCGCCGCCTCGCCGCCCCGAAACAACTCGCCACCGCCGCCCTGGCCAGCCCTCTAGGCCCCCCGCCCCCACCCTAAACCCTAAGATAGATAGTGGGGTACCTCTCCGGCGAGCCCCCATTCCCACTGCGGGTGGTTCTTCCTTAACTCCGGCGAGCACCCCAACCCCTGAAAATCGACTGACCCAAAAGTTGATTCAGTCGACTGATGTGTGGCCTAATTGGAGCAGAGTAGCAACACGAGCGAGGGGGAGAGCAGCAGCAGCAGCTGGGCGAGCGAGCGATCAAGCGAGAGCCGGAGCAGCAGCAGCAGATCCAGCTGGTATGGACGCCGCCGCTGAACGGGCCTCGCACTAGGGGAGAGCCGCCGTGGAGATGTCGCCCGCGGCGCCGGCTTCAAGGTAGCCGCTCCATGGTGGTGCAGGATGGAGCACCGTCGGCGCCGGGAGGTCGAGTTAAGGAGAAGGTGCGATGCGATGAGTGTACAACCTCTTTGGTGGCGCCGAGTAGGCCTCGGCTTCGTCCGAGGAGTCGGTGAGGATGCTACGGTTCCAGTGGAGCAGGTTAAGGCGGCGTTGTGGGGATGGAGCAGCCGCGATAGACGAGGCGATCGTTGGAGCAGCTCCTTGGAGGTGGAGGACGGGGCGGCTGAACCGGCGTGACGGCGAGATGGACGACGGATCCTCATCCGGGGAGGTGGACGAGGGACGTCGTGCTGTTGCGCTGGACGATGTCGTCGGGGAAGAGGCTCCGGCTGGGCAGCGGTGACGTGGCGGACAGAGGAGGGTGGGGTTTCGCGGCTGGATTGGAGAGGTTATGGCGGCCTGGGATTTCGAATGGCGAAAAGGGGGCGATGGGAGGGGGTGAAGCATGACTTAGGAACGCGCTTGTCCAAAATGTAGGGTGTGTTACAAAAGTACTCCCCACCGATTTGAACTAGCGGCCCTTTCGGCTCAGGGTTAGAAGGGGGATTTTGCATGTCGGGATTTGGCAGCTGGAGGGAGTTTTCGCGCGCGCTGTAATTTCGGGATAGCAAGGTGCGGGTTGTGAAGGCGCCAGTTTTGGGAGCACGATATCTGAATTTTCGGGATATAACAAGACACGGGTTGAATTTCAGGGACAAGCCTAACATGTAGTAATATTGTACTTGTACGTACCAAATCAATTCGCACTTCCCTCAACCAAAAAGAAAACAAAAAAATAAAACTATTCACACCACACAAAGAGAGAGTCTTGTCCCATTTTACTATACAAATGCTATTCAAAGCTACTCCCTCCTTCCATCTATATAGAGCCTAATGCGTTTTTCAATGCTAACTTTGACCAAATATTAGAGCAATGATATATGACATGAAACTTACACAAAGCACACTGCTAAATTCGTCTGTGAAAGGTTCTTTCAATGATATAATTTTCACATTGTGCATGTCATGTACTATTAATCTTGTCAATAGTCAAAGGCGGTCTTAAAAATCTCATTACGCCCTATATAGATGGAAGGAGGGAGTATGAATCCATGTTATGTCCGATTAAATTTTTCCGCTTGCTGTATAATGCATGTAACCTACTCATACCAACATTTTAGTGCGTTCCAAATGTCTATACTACCACTGCAATTCGAACTAAATTTGAATTCATTTCTCTATTTCAATAAGAATCTACAATCATGATTGTTGCCAACTTCAACCATCATAGTTTCCTTGCTATCCGCCAGATATAAATCAGACGGCCTATAATGCAGGATGGCAGGCACACCATCATCAACAACTCCGTTTTTTATAAGAGTAGAGATAAAACATATTAAATGTAGTATACCATGTTCATAACCACACCATGTGTATCACCGTTATATATATTCACACATCCGTCGGTTTGAAACACTATGATAAATTCTACAAATATCCGAATTCACTTTTTATAATGAAGTATATATGATCTCTATCCGTCTTTTACACCCACACAACCCTCTTATCTTTGTAGCTAGCGCTAACTTTCTCTTGTGCATGCACACGCCCGCATCCCTCTCACCCTCCCTCGGCATTCTCTAGCTCCATCGCGCAAATTCGTCTTTTCACTTTAGGTCGTTCACCCACGGTGTGTGTAGGCCCCCAGTTCCTTCTTTACGGCACACATCTATCGATATGCCTCTCTAGCCAGGTGTGCCTAGCACAAACACAAGCTTCCCCTCTTCTCTTGTCACCGTCCATGCCTCACTCCCACCACTCTTTTCATCGTTCTCGTACTCACACACTCCTCCCCCTCGATATAGTATGCCTCTCGTACCACCTCCTACATGCATCCCTCTCCCTTTATCCTTCTCCTCGTGCCTCATTTGCTTCTAACACACACATGCATGTATACCGATCGATCTCCCAACATATACCTAGATCGACTTTAACTACCCCCATCGATCGACGTACCTCACAAGTTATGTCTCTCCTTTCTCTTACAAAGGGCGATTGATCTTCCTATGTAGTTATGTCTGCTTACCATAGCCACATCGCCCCCCCTCATCATTCGTGCATGCCTCCTGACCCATCTTTCACACGCACGTGCACAGACAACAAGCATCCATCTCCTCTCTTATTGATATTGCAGGCGTGCCCTCCGTTTGTCTAGCAAGCCTATCCCACCATTTGTTAGAAGCAACTCCACTACCACCCCCTCCAACACTCTAGCTCTGTCTCTCTCCCAACCTTATTCATCTCCTGCACATATGCATGGATGTCGATCGATCTCCCTTAATACATGAGGCAGATCGATCTCCTTAATACATGAGGTAGGCCTCTCTCCTCCTCCACATATATACCAGCCATTGTACCTCTATAGTTAATTGGGCCTCCCTCTTCCCCCACCACACACTGATAGTCGAGCGCTGCAGGTAGGTATCCATGCCACAGAGACAAACTGCACATGTTCCATCTCACGTTCCAGTAAGCCAACCACTCTATATCTTTGACGTGGGCACACACAAATTCGATGGCACTCTTTATCGATCGCTCGCGCGCGCACACACACACACATCATCCCTCTCTTCAATTCTATGGACACCTCAAGCCGATGATACCTCCACTCTCTTCTCGTGGATCGCCCCCTCTATATATATGTTATATCCAGGACTCTATTTCACACACATTGCATATGTTAAATTTTTTGATTGACCCCCCCCCCAAAAAACTCTCAAGAACCCACACACTATATCTCTCTAGGTTTGTATCTCTCTCACACAACCCCACGCAGGTGGTGTACGTATACAAGAAGAGAATAGGTGCACCGTGCACGTACTCATGCTTCATGCCCAGCCACACCCGCGTGGGTACACGGTGGAGCTCATTTCTTTACGAAATGGCAGCCCACGTGCTAATTTGAACGCCTGTAGCGGTTGTTTACCTAGGGAGGTCGTGTAACATGCGTGCACGCAACAAAGTTCGACTTGACGCGTTGCCGTGTTATTTTTAAATAAATTTATAGTGCTCAATGGCACGTACACAGAATATAAAACGATTTTTATGGAGGAAAAGGTAGTCCGCTCTTCAGAGTATCTCACACAAGGCTCCAGTGGCCTCTCTCTCTCTCTCTCACCATTGGTCACTGATCCGGCCGCATCCCGTCCGCCGGGGGAAAGGGAGTGCGGTGGCCTCTCTCTCTCACCGTTGGTCACAGATCCGGCCGCATCCCGTCCGCCGAGGGAAAGGGAGTGCGGTGGCCTCTCTCTCTCACCGTTGGTCACTGATCCGGCCGCATCCCGTCCGCCGGGGGAAAGGGAGGAAGTGCATCGTTTCTCCGTTCGACGGCGCCGAGGCAGCACGTCCCAATCTGCGGTACACGCCGTTCTCTCTGACCAAGCTCCGGCGCGGCAGGGCCTACGCCACTTGCTCGCAGATTCCGCCCGCCGCCGCTCACCTAGTTACATCCCGACGACCTCTAGGTATCCACTCCGGCCTTGCTCCACTGCCCGTTTTCCCACGTCGCTGCATGTGGATCTTCCATAGTTCTTTGCCCAAAACGTCGCTCGTCCGGTGTACTTTCCATATTGCATTCTCGTCTTCACACCATTTTAGACAAACACAACCATGTTGTTATCTTCCCTTAGTACAAGGAATATGCTTCTTTTTTGTCGTCGCATGTGTCATCAACTGTTATTGGCCAGTAATTGTTTCCTTTCTACCTCTTTTTGCAAACAGGGCTATCCGTTTCACGTCATTGCTATTGCGACCTTTTGGTGAACTGCACAAATCACTTTTTTCTTAAGAGTGTTTTGTGCAGTTGTACGAAAATGTCACACGGGCAACGTCTCTACATTTCAGTGCAACTGCACAAAGGGAGATTGGTTTTGCTCTATCCTCCTCATCCAACTCCGAGCCTAATCTTCTCCAACTAGTTAGTCTTAAGTGAGACTGCAAATGTGACCTGCTTCTATTTGTGTGTTTATTATTTCATCAGCAATCCTCTATTATCGTAATCACACTTGATATCTTTGGAACAGGGACGCTCAGCTCTATTTTAGTGGAACTGCACAAAATGATCGGAATGTTGCATGCTCCAGACAGCTACTTTTTTCCCAACATGCCTTGTTGATTTAGACAGAGCTGGGGGGACATTGCTGCCAATGAAAGCATGGATCAATTTTAATTTAACACCTTCTCACAACTTTGTCTTCAGTTGTGATGTAATTATTAGCTCTGATCTGCTAATAATCGACATGCATTAGCAAGGAAGTTAGTTTTTTATTGTTTCTGAAAGAGCATCGCTGGCAAGACACGCGAAACAAAAGCTGAAAGCTCACACCATTGTACAATTTCATGTCGTTGGAAAATTATTTGTATAGTACGTCAATTATGTAAACAAATGATGCAAGCTTGATATCATTGCCAGAAGCCTCTTCATCATCCGGGTCCATGTGCCATGCACAAAATTATACTCCTTCATTCCTAAATATTTGTCTTTTTTACAAATTTCAAACGGGCATATTTTAGAGTGTAGATTCACTCATTTTGCTTCGTATGTGTACTCCCTCCGTTCCTAAATATTCTATTCGTCTTAACAGAGATTTCAACAAGTGACTACATACGGAGCAAAATGAGTGAATCTACACTCTAAAATATGTCTATATACATCCGTATGTGCCAGTCCATTTGAAATCTCTAAAAAGACAAATATTTGAGAGAGAGAGTAGTCACTTGTTGAAATCTCTAGAAAGACAAATACTCCGGAGTACATTTAAGAACCGAGGGGGTAGTGCACAACCGCATGGGAGACTCACCCCGGTCGTTGCGCTGCATTAATAGTGAGTAATGAGCAGTCAAATCATAAGCCCCACCATTCCCACTGTAAGTTGCTCTGAAGAAGCAACCATCAATACCCTCTTCTTTGAATCCGCTCGTACTACTCCATCTGTCACTATTTATACAGCGCGCTTCAGAAAAAAGGAAAAAAATCTATGGGACCAAGGCGACTAGCGATCGGCCTGAAAAATAGCATTGGTAGTTATAGCACGGCGTCTATTACTAGAGGGAATAATGTGTACACACATGCATGCAGTGCTTCCACCCCGGGTACACACATGCATGCACTCCGTAGTAGTACAGTACATGGAGAGAAAATTGCGGACTTGATTGCGGTTACGACGCCCTAATTAATTGAGCATTATACCAAACGCGTCTAAAGTCTCTCTGGTGGTGGAAATGCATTGAGAGAAATGCATCATAATGAAGCGCGCCCTGTAAACTGTGACGGAGGGTGGAGTAGTATGAAGGTGCAAAACCAAGTACGCGTACTACTGCGCTTGGCTCTTCGCCCCTTCGTGAAGTCGAATAATGATGGTACTCCGCATGTTGGGTACTACAGTGTATGCCTCTGACAATCTGACACCGAATGGACTGATGCATGTCCACCGAGGGTAGGTTGCATTAGTCAAAAGGCGTAAGCGAGCTGCACCTTGTCCTGCAAGCTTCTCCTCGTTCTGCGAGTTGACGGGACACACCAAAAAGTAGTGCTAGTCCATACTCCCTCCTTTCTGGTTAATATGGCTTAATCTTTTTTGCGGGTAAATGAGAGAGCTTTATTCATATATAAGCATTCTTAGGACGATCAGCAAAGACACTGGTCACTAGGAAGCGAGGTACCCTGCAAAAAAAGAAGTAGGAAGCGAGGTGTTTCATCAAGCCAGCTCTCGGCCACATTCAAAGTGCAGCAAGCACGGTTCGCACGAAGATGCGCCGCAAGGTTTGCTGACCTGTTTACATGCTGAATAACAAAAAAAGAGGAAATATTACCGAGTGCTACTATTTGTAACAGGATATGAGCCAGAATTAAGCGAGAATTGTGGCGAGTGTTCCATGCAATCAACTTCCATTATCACATGCAAGAACCCTCGAAGAGAACCAAATGTGTTGAAGATTGCTTTATCACATTTTAAAATTATAATAAGAGTGCAGACGCTCCTCCATCCGGTTCCTAGTACTAGTATAGTACGCACCTTTATGGACTACAGTAGTAGTACTAGTAAACTTTGCGCGTGGCTATTCGGGAAGTCGAACAATAATAGCACTAGTAGTATAGTGTATGCTTCTGGCAATCTGACACCGAATTAACTGTTGCACGTCCACCGCCTGAGCGAGGGAGAGCTTGCATTAGTCAAAAGTTTCTCCTTGTCCTGCGAGCCACCGCGCGCAAGCTTCTCCCGCCCTGCAACCTTCTCCTCGTTCGGCAAGTTGACGGGACACAGCAAAGTAATGCTAGTCCATGCTGCCTCCTCTCCGGTTAATATGGCTTAATTTCAAACGAGATAAATACACTGTCTGTCACTATATATTTGTAAAAATACGATCAATGGACTTCATAATACGCTCATTGCGCTCAATATATATATTTTCCGGTGTTCATACGGTCACTAGCTCACCCTGACTGAGTATGTGTGTGCATGCACGTGTAGGTTGAGCACTTGAGCGTGACCGTGTGTGTTCCGTCATGTGCTCGTACATGCATGCATTAGGGCATCGCGCGTGTTTTTGCGTCCATGTGTATGTGTGACTGTTGCATACACGTAGGGGGAGTACGTGTAGGGGCCACTAAGGAGCAGTCAAATCACACAGTAAGTTAGTCAGAAGAAGCAACCTTCATTTCACTCTTGAATGACACGTACGCAATATAAAATGGTCGATATGGAGAGAAAAAGAAACCACTATATATACACTAGCAGGAGCCTAAGCTACAAGCCTGCTTGCTTAGGTTGCTCTCTTCACAAACATAGAACGACGGGCCTGATCCTGCAGCTGGGGGAAGGGAACAATGTTCTGCGTAGACGCTGTCGACATCGGCGAGGGAGAAAACCCACAGTCGGTGCGTCCCAATCGGGGGTCACCGTGGTATGGGCTGATGCCGCGTCCCAACCGCCCTTCTAGCTACAGCCCGACGTCCCAGGTAGTCCATCTTCCTTTTGGAGCCGGCTTGCTCCACTGCTGTAGCTCCATCTCCATGTCGATCTTTCTCTACTTCTACCGGCTTCTATTTGTGATGAGTTTATGTCTCCTGAACTAGTGCCAGTACTATTATTCTAATCACACTTCTTCAATATCTTTGCCATCAGGGATGCTCAGGTCGATTTTAGTGGAACTGCACAAAAGCATCGTATGATCTGAGGGTGCCAGCCGTCTTTCCTTCCCGACAAGGAAAGTGCTATGGAACAAGAGGTACCAGAAGGTGGAGAACCAAAGAGTGCTGCTTCTATTGTTGCTGACATTCTCACTAAAGAATCTCCCTCTAGCACATTCCTTCGATAGGTTCTACCTGGCCAGGAAATTAAATCATGTTTAGGGTTTAGGGTTTAAGTCGTAGCGACCCCATCAGTAGTTTTTCTATCATACACGCTCTGACAATTTTTTTCTTTAGTTGTGAAGTAAATATTGGCTATGATCTATGAATCATTGAGATGCATCAGCACGCGTGTTAGTTTTACTTTGTATTTGATGGAATGTTGTAATGGGGCAACCTTGGAATAGGAATGAAAATGGAGTGGAAAAGTTTCCGTTTTTTCCGGAGAAAAAATGGAAACGGAGAGAAACCAACATTTCGTTTCATTGGATCGCGCCATCGAGCAAAACCAACATTTAAATCACTTCTATCGTGTTCGTGTCTCACCCTCCTCCACGGCTCGACCCCACATGGTCGCTCGGCATGCCACTCACCGCAAACCGAGTAGTATACCATAACTTTCCCTCCTGCTTGTCGATGGATCGCGCCATGGAGTACTAGCACTACTAGAAGAGATTGACGAGTTGGGGGAGGACAGCTAGCTGTAGCACGGACTCCCAAGAACTTACTACTGGAAGAGATCGCACATGTTGTAGCCAGCTATTGCGACCTTTGAACGCGGAGCAGCCGCGTGCACCCGGAAGTGGCGCGGGTGACGCTCTCTCGGCCGGCGCGCCACAATCAATGCCGGCGCCAGTGAGAGGTCGCGTCCGCTCTGGCCGGGCATGAATGCGGCACTCACCGTTTCGGGCGGGAAGCACGCGCGCGTGATGAAGAGGGTTTGGGTTGGTCAGGACCGGCCATGTGTAACACCCCGAGAATCATGCTATAGTAATCCCATGCTAATGGCCATGTCATCGTGATCATCATAGTTAAATTTCCATAAGAAATAATTCAACTCCCAAACCCTAGTCAAGTTCAAGATTCAAATTGTAAGTGAAATTTAAAGTTTCACAAACATGTCTGAAAAATAGTTCACGTTTTAGAAAATATTCCATACGTATTTGTCATGATGAAACCAACCTCATTTGGATTCCAAAAATGCCCCTGGGAATTATTAAAGTGGATCAGCAGCATTTAAGTTGGCCGTTTAAAATTCAAACACAAATGTAAATAATTGTAAATGCCCTCAAACTTTTTATGCAACCCTAGAATATTGCATACCATTTTTGTGCAAAGTTTCATAAGTAACAAAATTCTTTTGATCACTAAACTATTTAGGAGACAATAACTACTTATTGTTTTAGCGAAAGAAAAACACGGAGTGGAATTTTGCACTTGGCCCATTGCTACAGTAGGAGCCCAACCCACCTAGGGCCTCTTCTTCAAGCGTTCTGTTCACAGGGAGACAGAGTGCCTCCGTGTCGAGCATCCATGGCATCCTGGCCATGGATGGCCTCCACGTCCTCCCCATCGTCCTATAACTATGTGAAAGTATCGATATGGTTGACTAGAGGGGGGGGTGAATAGGCAACTAAAATTTTTTAGCTTTTCTTTAACAATTTAAACTTTGCATCAAAGTAGGTTGTCTAGATATGCAACTAGGTGAGCAACCTATATGATGCAACGAGGATAGGTACACAAGCAAGCAAGAGATATGAAACAAGTAAGCTTGCTCAAATAAAGGCACGAGATAACCAAGAGTGGAGACGGTGGAGACGAGGATGTGTTGCCGAAGTTCCTTCCCTTTGAGAGGAAGTACGTCTCCGTTGGAGCGGTGTGGAGGCACAATGCTCCCCAAGAAGCCACTAGGGCCACCGTATTCTCCTCACGCCCTCACACAATGCGAGATGCCGTGATTCCACTATTGGTGCCCTTGAAGGCGGCGACCGAACCTTTACAAACAAGGTTGGGGCTCTCTCCACAACTTAATTGGAGGCTCCCAACAAAAACCATGAAGCTTCACCACAATGGAATGTGGCTCCGAGGTGACCTCAACCGTCTAGGGTGCTCAAACACCCAAGAGTAACAAAATCCACACAAGAAAGTATGGGGGAAGCAAATATCCTTTGGTGGAAGTGTAGATCTAGGTCTCCTCCTTCAATCCCTAGCAAATCAACAAGTTTGAGTGGCTAGAGAGAGAGATCGGGCAAGAGAGCTTGAAGGGCATTAATGGTGGAGTGAGAGAGCTCAAAGGTAGGAGTGGTAGGTGGGAGAAGCCCCCTTAAATAGTCACCCCACATTTCAAACCGTTACTGCGTTTTTTTGCACTGCAGCGGTACAACCGGTCCTCGTCCCGGTACAACCAGGACTCATGGTGTAACTGCAAAACCCTACCAAGCGATACAACCGGACAGGCGGGCGGTAGTACCGGCTAAGAAAAATAACCGGACTAACCGCCTGGCTACCACCGATCAAAACAGGAGCTTGACCGGTACTTGGGCGGTGCCTGGCCGGAACAACCGCATGGCCTTGAGCTCTTGGGCGGCTAAGTACTGAGCGGAAGAACCGCTCGGACCACCGGTGGTACCGGTCATCATGGAACGACCGGACCAACCGGGCTACTACCGCCCAAGAACCGCATCAAACCAGAAGCGGGAGCGGTACTTGAGCGGTGCATGGACGGAACCACCGCCCCAGCTATTGCAGAGCATGGTGGCGGTACCACCGCCCGGAGGCAGCGGTACAACCGCTCGAGCAAAGCTGGTGAGCGACAAGACCTAGCGGTACAACCGCTCCAGAGAGCGGTACAACCGCTGGGCAGAAACAGTGAGTAGAGAAGAGGGGAAGAGGCAAGGAAAACTCTCTCTCTCCCACACACACCTGAGGAAGGCAAAGAGAGGGTGAGAAAAGTGTACGTGAACTGATTCCCCCAGAGCTTCCTAATGAGGATTCCCTCTTGATAGTACGGGTACTCTACGACCAAAGAAAATAAAAGCGTGGAGGACACGTCTTCGATCTTTTCCTTCGAGAGGCAATAGCAATCCGATGTAAGCCTAAGCATCGAGAACCTGAAACATATAGCACACGATTAGACCATAAAGGGTTGTCATCATCATCCAAAACATAAAGTAGGGAAATGCCCTTTCAATCTCCTCCTTTTTGGTGGATGATGACAACAACACGATTTGCAAGAGATAAGTCAATGAAATCTAGACGGAACTCCCCCTGAATGTGTGCCCCAACAAGTACTAGCTGATAGAAAGCATGGGCACACGTTCAGGACTAGACTCCCCCTAGATTTTATAGACTCATCACTCTGAGCTCAAAAGGATAGGCAATAATAACGATAATGACCTACGAATGGAAAGGTAAACAGAGTAACAAGTCTCATGAAACAGGTCCACAACCAAACACAAAACACGAGAAAAAAAACCCAAGAAAATCCCCAAGACCTATAGAACCCTCTCCCCCTTTGGCATCAAGACACCAAAAAGGAAAAGAGCGAAGCTAGAGACCCAAAGCTCAGGCGTCCTCCTCTGACTCCTCAGTTGCATCTGGATCTTCATCATCAGAGTCGTCATCGTCGTCGTGATCAGATTCTTCCATGGCATTGTCAGCTGCTGCAAACAAGGATGATGGCTGGGGAGGGGCTTCATCATCAGTCCAGGTGCTATGGGTAGAGATCCAACACTCCTCTGGGGTGATGCTCTTCTCAGAGCCACTCTGAACCTGCATGTTGAGGTGCTTCATCATTGCAATTTGGCGACGCCATGCAAGCTTCTCATTGACATGTGCCTCATACATCTTCTTCTGGATGTCAGCCTGGAGACAAAAGGTCTTCTTCACCTTGGCAGTAAGTTTAGCCACCCACGAAGGCTGGGCCCCTGGCTCCAGCTCAAAGTCCTCATCGTCAGAAGTAGCATAGACATCCTCAGGAGCATGTTCAGGGAAGCGAGGCTCGGCATGCTTCTTCTTCTTAAGGAGCTTGACCTCATGAACAGTGAGGTTGTCTGGAGAAGTGAGGAGCTCTCCAGGACGACGAACAGCCCACACAGAGTTCAGAAAGCACATGACAAACGGAGCGTAGATTGGGACTTTACGGTAGATGACCATGTTGTACATCTCATGCCACAACCAATTTGACACATCAAACGTTGCCCCTGTCCCCACCATGGTCTTCATAGCAACCATCAAATCAACCAGATAGCCATGAATCTCATCTTGATTGCCCACCTTGGGCAAGAGCACATTGCGGAACACTCGGTGCATGATGTCATAGACCTTCTCCAAATCCTTGGATTCTCCAATAATCCCACGGCCCCGAATGTACAGAGGGGCAAGCTTCTCCTTAGGCATGGACTCAGGAAAATCATGAGGGCGAATGCCACCTAAACACACACAAGAGAAGAACACACAAAAACCCAACAAGGATGAGAGGATTGCACCCACTAGCAGAAAAGGAACAAGTTGCAACAACAGAGAAGATAGAACAGTGCTTAGTGGTTGATATACTCTGGTTGTACCGGATCTTCTGCCGGTAGTACCGCTCCAGCGGTTGTACCGCCCGTAGGGGCGGTAGAACCGCTGACAGTGGCACTACCAGGGAAGATAGATCTAACCGAGGCATACGAATCACACAAGTAATATTCCGAATTCTAAGTGATGCAAACAAGATAGGAGGCTAACAAAGAACTCTTCTAAGCCATAGATCGAACACTAAACGCGGAAAGATAAGAAAAGCCCTAGACAAGGAAGAACCCTAAAAAAATCTAGAGGCAAAGAACACGAGGCATTACCACCATCCATGGGAAGAGATCGGGAGGCCTCCACGGAGAGCCAAGGATCCGAAGCGCGAGACGAACTCTGGGGCAGGGGTAGAGATGGCCGGCGGCTAGGGCAAAAAAAAGGAACGAGGACGAAGGGAAAAAGACAACCCTTCAGCCCCGTCGAGTATATATAGGCCCGTACACACGCCCCGGTAGAACCGCTTAGGGGAGTGGTTGTACCGCTCGTCTGGTACAGACCGGTGGATGGAGGCGGTACTTCCGGTGCCTGGGAGGCAGCGGTAGTACCGCACGACATCGACCGGTAGTACCGGACGTGGGTTACCATGGGTTTGTGCGGTGAAACCGCCCAAGCACCGAACGGAGACCCTTGGGATGGCACAACCCGGTACCAGCGGTAGAACCGCTCGTGGTACCGGTTGTACCGCCCGACCACCTAAGCCCAAGCCAAGATCAAAAGAGTGCAGTCCGAAGGGAGGAAGAAGGGGCACAAAACAGGAGAGAAACAACACCCTAGGAGAACCTAACACAAAGAGCAAAGAGAGAAAGAGAGAAAACAACACGAGAACAACAAGGCTAACTCCAACCTCCCGAAGAGAGGACGGTGGCCGAGGCCACCTATGTTTGAGTCAATTGGTATGGCACCGCGAAGAATTATCCTTGGGTCCATGACCAAAACTCGTCTTTGAAGCACAAGTACCATCAAATATGGCTAATGTGAAAGACACAATCAATTTATGCATAATGGGGGAGGGAGAGTTCATTGAGAGAACAACACTCCCCCTATGTCCATGCCTACACCTAAACTAGACAACAAATTGAGCGTGGTAGGGTGTGCAAGGGTTCAAGCCACATTGCTCGAATCAATGATATTTAGCTCATGCCTTAACTCGCGAAATCTTGCTTCATCTAAGGGCTTCATGAAAATATCTGCAAGGTTGGCATGAGTGTTGACATAGTTGAGCTCGATCTCTCCTCGTCTAATGTGATCCCGGATGAAGTGATACCGGATCTCAATATTCTTCGTCTTGAAATGTTGCACCGGATTGAGAGAGATCTTGATGGCACTTTAATTGTCACACCAAAGAGGCACTTTGTCACAAGTGACACCGTAATCCTTTAAAGTCTGCCTGATCCATAGGAGTTGAGCACAACAACTGCCGGCGGCAACATACTCCGCCTCAGTGGACGAGAGAGACACACAACTTTGCTTTTTGGAAGACCAACTTACCAAAGAGCAACCAAGGAATTGGCACCCTCCGGAAGTGGACTTCCTATCCACTTTGTCTCCCGCCCAATCGGAAGTGTAGATCTAGGTCTCCTCCTTCAATCCCTAGCAAATCAACAAGTTTGAGTGGCTAGAGAGAGATCGGGCAAGAGAGCTTGAAGGGCATTAATGGTGGAGTGAGAGAGCTCAAAGGTAGGAGTGGTAGGTGGGAGAAGCCCCCTTAAATAGTCACCCACATTTCCAACCGTTACTGCGTTTTTTGCACTGCAGCGGTACAACCGGTCCTCGTCCCGGTACAACCGGGACTCACGGTGTAACTGCAGAACGCTACCAAGCGGTACAACCGGATAGGCGGGCGGTAGTACCGGCTAAGGAAAATAACCGGACTAACCACCTGGCTACCGCACAACCACCGCATCAAAACAGGAGCTTGACCGGTACTTGGGCGGTGCCTGGCTGGAACAACCGCATGGCCTTGACCTCTTGGGCGGCTAAGTATTGAGCGGAAGAACCGCTCGGACCACCGGTGGTACCGGTCATCGTGGAACGACTGGACCAACCGGGCCACTACCGCCCAAGAACCGCATCAAACCAGAAGCGAGAGCGGTACTTGAGCGGTGCATGGACGGAACCACCGCCCCAGCTGTTGCAGAGCATGGTGGCGGTACCACCGCCCGGAGGCAGCGGTACAACCGCTCGAGCAAAGCTGGTGAGCGACAAGATCCAGCGGTACAACCGCTCCAGAGAGCGGTACAACCGCTGGGCAGAAACAGTGAGCAGAAAAGAGGGGAAGAGGCAAGGAAAACTCTCTCTCCCACACACACCTGAGGAAGGAAAAGAGAGGGTGAGAAAAGTGTACGTGAACTGATTCCCCAGAGCTTCCTAATGAGGATTCCCTCTTGATAGTACGGGTACTCTACGACCAAAGAAAATAAAAGCATGGAGTACACGTCTTTGATCTTTTCCTTCGAGAGGCAATAGCAATCCGATGTAAGCCTAAGCATCGAGAACCTGAAACATATAGCACACGATTAGACCATAAAGGGTTGTCATCATCATCCAAAACATAAAGTAGGGAAATGCCCTTTCACTATGCCAAATGAAAACCCTAGATCGAGCGCGTCCATCTCCCCCTCATTCCCCCATTGCCCCCTTCTTCTTCTGCTCGAAATCGAGCTTGATATCTTCGATGTCACCACTGCCTCGCCCTTGTTGCCGCGGCCACCGTTGTCGCTGTCGCTCGGCGGCATGTCCTAGAGGATCGTTGTGCTCGGCTTCGTCCGTTCCGGGGACCAGCTCAAGCCAGGGAGCTGCGTAACCACCGCCATCATCGACTTCTTCAACCGGCTGTCACCAACTCGCCGTCGATGCCATCACTCCGGTCCACCCGACCATGTCTTCGGCACCGCTGTGAGACACTCTTCCAAACCCCCTCTCCTTGTTGTCGATTAGTCGTCGTAACCGCCGTCCCCGAGCTCATCCGAGTTGCCGCGTATGTACATACATGCATACTGTCGCTGCTACTCCTGCTAGCTTCTCCGCTAGTTGCTGGTGCTTTGCACAGCTACCGCCCTGCTATTGCTGCCGTAGCCGCGTGCCATGTTGACCCCCTGCTCGCCGTCTGCGCCCGCGCCGCCCGTTCACCGGTCGTCACCCACCTTGGCCGGAGCTGTCCCCATCTGCGTGCGTGCCCTGCTGCGCCTGACGCCATCCCGCGACCGTGGCCGGAGCTCCATGTACGCGCACCAACTGCTACTAATGCTTTACTGCGGCGCTCCGCCGACGGTCCCGCGCTGCCCTGTCACCCGCACCTGCTAGCCTCTCCCATCCGCCTGGCCATGCTCGCCCGTGCCGCTCGAGCTTCCTACACATGCGCTCGCCGCAGCTGCCGACGCTGCCGCCGCCCCTGCTAGTCCTGCGCGCGCCCGCCGGAACTCTTGCCTCCGCCTCCGCCTGCCACTTGATCCGACAACGCGGCCCGGGCCGTATCCGGCCATGCACGGCTTTGCCTGGCTGCCTCCGTGCCATGTGGAAGACTGCTGCTGCTCTGAACGTACTACTGCTGCTGAATGCTACCGTATCTATGGCTAGCTTTGCGAATATTACGCTGATTAACCCCCTTCACAGCCTCTAATCAGCGGGTAAACAACTACTAATAGGCCAAGAAAAATTATGAGTAGAAAGTATACTTGAAAAACTTCATTTTATCCCATTGGACCAAATCCTTTCGATGAACGGATTAAATCGTATGAAAATCACAAAAGGCTATCTTCTGTTAACAAAGAACATAATTAACCCCTAGTTGTGTGTGTGCGTGTGTGTTCTGTGTTTGTGAGGCCGGCCCCATGTTCAATTAGTTTAGGGTTAATTAGTATTTAGGTTAGCTACTAATAGATGACATGTGGACCCCATTAATTAGGTTAGTATTTATTTATTTGTTTAGGTATAGCCTATGACATGTGGGATCCACTTCTACTATTCATGTGTTGACCAGTCAAATATTGACTGGTTCAACCCAGCCCCACTAGCCCCACTATCATACATTGTGGCTAGAATACTGCGAGGTGGCAAAGTATTTCACCGTTTATAATTCGAGTTAAATAAATTCTAGAAATCTTTTAAACTTTGAAAATTCATAAAATTAACCGTAACTCGGATGAAAATACTTTGAACATGAAAGTTACTCAGATCGATGAGATAAATCTGAATATGCAGTCCGTTCGTCCGCCACGCATCCCTAGCATAGCAAACACGCAACCTTCCCCCTCCGGTTCATCTGTCCTAAAATGCAAAACACCAGGAATACTTTCCCGGATGTTTTCCCCTTCACCGGTACCACCTCGTACCGCATTAGGGCACACCTAGCATCACGCTTTGTCATGTCATGCATCTTCATGCATTTGTTTGCATTATATTTATTGTTTCTTCCCCCTCTTCTCTCGCTAGACACCGAGACCGACGCCACTGCTACCCAGTACGACTACGGTGTTGACGACCCCTCCTTCTTGTCCGAGCAACCAGGCAAGCCCCCCCCCCTTGATCACCAGATATCACCTACTCTTCTCTATACTGCTTGCATTAGAGTAGTGTAGCATGTTACTGCTTCCGTTAATCCTATCCTGATGCATAGCCTATCCTTGCTACTACTGTTGTTACCTTTACCTGTAATCCTAATGCTTAGTATAGGATGCTACTTTATCATCAGTGGCCCTACATTCTTGTCCGTCTGCCATGCTATACTATCGAGCCGTGATCACTCGGGAGGTGATCACGGGTATATACTTATACATATATATACATGCTATACAGGTGGTGATTAAAGTCGGGTTGGCTCGTAGGAGTACCCGCGAGTGATTCCGATGTTGGGGGCTGAAGGGGCAGGTGGCTCCATCCCGGTAGAGATGGGCCTGAGTTCCCAAAGGCCCCCGACTGTTACTTTGTGGCGGAGCGACAGGGCAGGTTGAGACCACCTAGGAGAGAGGTGGGCCTGGCCCTGGTCGGCGTCCGTGGTTATATCAAAATAACATGCTTAACGAGATCTTGGTATTTGATCTGAGTCTGGCTACTGGCCTATACGCAAAAACCATCTACGCGGGGACAGTTATGGGCACTCGACGTCGTGGTATCAGTGGAAGCCTTCGCGACATCAGCGACTGAGCGGCACGCGCCGGGTTGGACCGCGTAACGCAACTTCCTTTGTAATGGAGGTTGCTAGGTCTGCTCTCCGGCTGCGTACGCAACGTGCAGGTGTGCAATGTGCGATGGGCCCAGACCCTTGCGCCACAGGATTTAGACCGGCGTGCTGACCTCTCTGTTGTGCCTAGGTAGGGCTGCGACGTGTTGATCTTCCGAGGCCGGGCATGACCCAGAAAAGTGTGTCCGAACAAAGGGGATCGAGCGTGTTGGGAAATGTGGTGCACCCCTACAGGGAAGTTGATCTATTCGAATAGCCGTGTCCCTCGGTAAAAGGACGACCCGGAGTTGTACCTTAACCTTATGACAACTAGAACCAAATACTTAATAAAACACACCCTTCCAAGTGCCAGATACAATCGGTGATCGCTCTCTCACAGGGCGACGAAGGGAGGATCATTGGTTAGGATTATGCTACACGATGCTACTTGGTGAACTTACCATCTACTCTCTTCTACTGCTGCAAGATGGAGGTTACCAGAAGCGTAGTCTTCGAAAGGACTAGCTATCCCCCTCTTATTCCGGCATTCAGTAGTTCAGTCCACATATGATACCATTAATCCATTTGATACCAATGCATACATATGTAGTGTAGCTCCTTGCTTGCGAGTACTTTGGATGAGTACTCACGGTTGCTTTGCTCCCTCTTTTCCCTTTTTCTATACTCGATTGCTGCGACTAGATGATGGAGCCCAGGAGCCAAACGCCACTGTCGATGACGACTACTACTACTCGGGAGGTGCCTACTACTACGTGCAGCCCGCTGACGGCGACCAGGACTAGTTTAGGAGGATCCCAGGCAGGAGGCCTGCGCCTCTTTCGATTTGTATCCCAGTTTGTGCTAGCCTTCTTAAGGCAAACTTGTTTATCTTATGTCTGTACTCAGATATTGTTGCTTCCGCTGACTCGTCTACGATCGAGCTCTTGTATTCGAGCCCTCGAGGCTCCTGGCTTGTAATATGATGCTTGTATGACTTATTTTATTTGTAGAGTTGTGTTGTGATATCTTCCCATGAGTCCCTGATCTTGATCATACACGTTTGCGTGTATGATTAGTGTACGATTGAATCGGGGGCGTCACAAGTTGGTATCAGAGCCGACTGCCTGTAGGAATCCCCCTTCCACACTCCTTGGGTGAAGTTGAGTCTAGACATTACAAAACTTTTACTAACATGGCTGTGTGCCTTATGGGCCCACGTCGCCATCTGGATGGTATTAGTATCTTTTACTCCTCGATCCTTACTTTGGGACTCTAATCTCTCTTATCTTCGGGTTAAATGAATTTTCTAAAACTCTAACATTAGGTTCTTGTAACAAATTTCTCCCGGAGAGCCACTTATTACAGATGATCGCCTGCTGCACCAGAAGATTCCGAAGTTACTCACCGATGTTCTCTCGAGACCTTGTTCCCGTCGCTTTTGCAATTCCCTATCATCGATATATCCCTATGGATAAATACATACACTTGTCATTCTTACCTTTATTCCCGGTTGCTCGTGTTATTAGAAGATACACCGAAAATTATCTCTATTGTTCCGAGAATACTTTGTGGCTACTACCTTACAGTTCTTTGCCACCTGAATACCCCTATGGATAATTTCTCGCACTCATCGAGTATCCGCTCATCCCCAGTTGATTCTGGTATTTCACAAAAGCTTTTGAAATACCATTCGATCTTCCGAAGATCCTCAACAACCTATTGCTCTTGAAATTCTTGGTTGCTTGCATTGGGATTAAATCCTATAAGTCTGGTAATCTTATTGGCATCCTTTGTCATTATCAATTTAAGTCTGTTGATCCAATATGATGTGAATGCTCTCAATCCTCAGTCATATCCTAGAATTCATCCTTCCGGCTCAGACATCATTTCAAACGTGAGCTGGTTCTCGCCAATCAAGTTGTCGTCGATTGTGCCCCTAAGTATATTGGACTTATCCATCCTTGATTAGAGCGTCTGCTTCTGATCCTTCGCTTTGTAAATCATAATTCCTTTGCAATTGAGCTCTAAGTTACTCAGTTGTTTCTATAATCCAATGTCTTTGCATCGATTCTTCCTCTGGTTGTGAGCTGTTACTCACATCAGATCCTTTATGGACCATCAGAACCTTGTTGGATTTTATCCGACAACGTCCTTCATATTCAATCACTTTGGAAGTTCTTTCCCTGATACATAATGCCTTTGGTATATCTTATTCCTTGATTTGGCCAACCATGCTATGCTTTCGAGCTGGTGATATTTACTATTGAAGCTTGTAGTATATGTTTCCATGATCCCTAATGGGTTGAACCAACGCCTTCCCTAACCTATGTGAACCCGAAAGATTTCACGGGTAATACTTATCTGGTATTGCACCAGGTAAAACTTCCAACAACTAATGTCATTTTCGAAATACGAGGAGGTGAATGGAAGGTTATGCATTAAGGAAGTGGGAGTCGACCTTGAACCTTTGTGTTCATGCCCATGGACACGATGTAGATCCTATCATGGAAGCTTCTTGTAATAATAACTATTTCCTTGATATAATATCCTTGGTATCGGTGAATTAATCCTTTGCAATCGTGGTTCCGACCATATGTTCTTCTTTGATCCCATTTCTCGGGCAAGCTTAAGCACTTGTCTTCTGTGGATCAATACACCGGTCCAACCTTTACTTTGATCTTTCGTCGAGTATTACACCCTGGTATCTCGAGATCATCACAGGACTGCATAACTTCTTATGAGTTCTCCATCAAGTACTACATTCTCACTGATTCCAAATTTTCACGGGCTTTTGAGTTATTAAACACTCAAAGACACCGATAACTGAACCGAGTCCGCACTACGGTTCAACAACTTTTAGTAATCTTCTTTACTTACAAGTTTGTACCCAATCACGCCATTCCTAGCCTGTTCAGCTACATCATTACCGTGCTAATTTTAATTGTGCTACTTGGCCCTTCCCGGAGCACAAATTTTGACGATGAGCTAAGCTTACGTTGACTTTCCTCGTCATATCCTTTTGCCTTGAACAACAAGCTGGATTCTAGGTTTGTGATGTACCCGTGGTTCCAATAACCTTTCGCTTCATCATTCCTTTGACTTGATGTCATTGCCGATCGATTACACCTTCATGAAATCTCTCGACAATTGTGTCATGATCATCATCAACATTCTGAGCTCTTCCAGGATATCAATTGAATTCATGATGGGAAATACCATCCTTGCCCCTTGATGATTTGTGTTATCATCAACAACATCTTTGATTTCCCTCTCAACACAAACTTGTTCGTGTTTTGTGTTATACCTTGATATCCTTGCTACCTAGCATTTGTTCTTCTTTACCTTGGAAGTATTACCATCTTTTATGTCAAGAATGTTGTGAGAATTGCTCCACCTCTTAAGAATTCTTGATATAGTAACACTTCTTGCCATCACCATTCTTTCTTGGTCCCCGTGTTGATTCTAACCGAGATACTAACAAGTGAACAATGCTCCTTGGATTCTATACTTCTAGCAACCCTATTGCCATGAAGTCAATGGTCGATAGTTCATTCTTAGACTATTGGTTATTGAATCGCCATTCTAACATTGATCATGCTACCTGAGCCCATATTTCGGTTGCACCTTTCAACCAATGTCTAGTTGTGTATGTTTTCCTCTAGCATACATCTTTATATCATTTGATCTGACAAATGTTATCTCCTTGTTCACATAATTGTGGAAATCCATCTTTTGGAGATCTCGTTGAATTGTCGTTGAGTCCATCAGCCACCTCCTCATCCTCTTCTTGGTTTACTGATGAACTCTTGTTCCGAAACTCGCTTCCATAGTTCATTTCCCAAGAAACTTGCTATGTCATCTCGACAATTTGTGTTGCACCTTTCCTTCTCAGGCCTCCAAAGTCTGAGGTATCCTGGCACCAATCAGATCTGAATCTTGGTCAGATATGATGGTTGGAACATATTTCCAAGAATTATAACATTTGGTCGTTATATGGCCCATTAAGGTGATGTCATTCCTAGCACACCTGGCCGGAGGACCTATTGTTATAGTATCCTCTTTAGCAAGGTTAACCACTCTTCCAAGCGGAAATTGTAAGACTTATTCTATAAGTTGTTCCTAATAAGTCCTTTGTGTATCTAGAGTCCGACCTTTGATTGAAGACCATGTCAATGCTATCTCGAAGCATGTCGGTGGTACTTCGATCTTCAATAAGAATAGTTGAAACAATTCTAAATTCTCATTATCAATTATCCAAACACTGTTGCATGGATAATGTCATGAAATTTCTCTTCCCTCACCTAAAGGGTTTACTACTTTATATCCTATCGTGCTTGTCATTGGGAAGGATATACCTCTGAAATATGTTTTTAAACACATTTTCCTTTCCATTGTTTTGTTTGACCTTTCTTGTAATATGACTTAACTGAGCAGTAATAATTCCATGCTTATGTAAGTACCTTGTTATACCACTCTGTCAGTAAGACCCTGTTACTATTGTCGATGACATTCTGGTATCCACCGATGGACGAGAACCTTGCCTATTGGTCCGCCTCGTTTAACAAGCAGGAAGATGGTTCTCTTCGTCCCTCGCAGTTGGTACCAACGGTTGTTGCCGACATAATTGACAGGCTACCCTCTGACAGGCCTTGCTATAATAACCGTACAAGATGTCACCGCCCTTCCTACTTTTAACCCACATGGTGGCCCCATAACCCATAGTTCCACAGGATCAAAACCTGACTCTCCTGCACACCCTCCTGTTTCCAAAGTTATTCCTCGCGTGTGGCCTCATATGTAATTCACGAGCCACCTTCCGAGATATCATCAATTCTGGTATCAGAAACAAAACTTATTCCCATTGCTCTGGACCACTTTTACATTATGTTTCAGGCATCGAACAATTGCCTACCCGCTTGAAACTTCTCATGGTACCTTCTTACTTGGCTCTCAAATTTTCTTAAGTTTTAGTTTGAGAGTTACTTTCCGCCACCTTCCCCGATGTTAGCTACCAGATAGTCAACCTTGCAGAGGTCCGTTCTACCGGAATATACCCACCCTTTATTCTTTCGTAAGTACGATGGAGTTCCCGAAGAAAGGATGCCGACTTCATCATGATGACCTGGAGAAGAGAAATAAAGACATCAGCATAATGGACCGACCTTTTCGAGAAGAGCAACCAAGACCGAGAAGACTCGTTAGAATTCCGTAACCAAATCTATCCCCCATACTCCACCTCCTAAATCTCGGGACGAGATTTCTTGTAGTGGAGGAGATTTGTAACACCCCGAGAATCATGCTACAGTAATCCCATGCTAATGGCCATGTCATCGTGATCATCATAGTTAAATTTCCATAAGAAATAATTCAACTCCCAAACCCTAGTCAAGTTCAAGATTCAAATTGTAAGTGAAATTTAAAGTTTCACAAACATGTCTGAAAAATAGTTCATGTTTTAGAAATATTCCATACTTATTTTTCATGATGAAACCAACCTTATTTGGATTCCAAAAATGCCCCTGGGAATTATTAAAGTGGATCAGCAGCATTTAAGTTGGCCGTTTAAAATTCAAACACAAATGTAAATAATTGTAAATGCCCTCAAACTTTTTATGCAACCCTAGAATATTGCATACCATTTTTGTGCAAAGTTTCATAAGTAACAAAATTCTTTTGATCACTAAACTATTTAGGAGACAGTAGCTACTTATTGTTTTAGCGAAAGAAAAACACGGAGTGGAATTTTGCACTTGGCCCATTTCTACAGTAGGAGCCCAACCCACATAGGGCCTCTTCTTCAATCGCTCTGTTCACAGGGAGACAGAGTGCCTCCGTGTCGAGCATCCATGGCATCCTGGCCATGGATGGCCTCCACGTCCTCCCCATCATCCTATAACTATGCCAAATGAAAACCCTAGATCGAGCGCGTCCATCTCCCCCTCATTCCCCCATCGCCCCTTCTTCTTCTGCTCGAAATCGAGCTTGATATATTCGATGTCACCACTGCCTCGCCCTTGTTGCCGCGGCCACCGTCGTCGCCGTCGCTCGGCGGCATGTCCTGGAGGATCGTCGTGCTCGGCTTCGTCCGTTCCGGGGACCAGCTCAAGCCGGGGAGCTGCGTAACCACCGCCATCATCGACTTCTTCAACCGGCCGTCACCAACTCGCCATCGATGCCGTCACTCCGGTCCACCCCGACCTCGTCTTTGGCACCGCTGTGAGCCGCTCTTCCAAACCCCATCTCCCTGTTGTCGATTAGTCGTCGTAGCCGCCGTCCCCGAGCTCGTCCGAGTTGCCGCGTATGTACATACGTGCATACTGCCGCCGCTACTCCTGCTAGCTTCTCCGCTAGTTGCTGGTGCTTTGCGCAGCTACCGCCATGCTATTGCTGTCGTCACTGCGCGCCGTGTTGACCCCCTGCTGGCCGTCCGCGCCCACGCTGCCCGTTCGCCAGTCATCACCCACCCTGGCCGGAGCTGTCCCCATCTGCGCGTGTGCCCTACTGCGCCTGACCCGTCCCGTGATCGTGGCCGGAGCTCCATGTACGCGCACCAACTGCTGCTGATGCTTTACTGCGGCGCTCCACCGATGGTCCCGCGCTGCCCTGTCACCCGCACCTGCCAGCCTCTCCCATCCGCCTGGCCATGCTCGCCCGTGCCGCTCGAGCTTCCTGCACGTGCGCTCGCCGCAGCTGCCGACGCTGCCGCCGCCCCTGTAGTCCTGCGCGCGCCTGCCGGAACCCTTGCCGCGGCCTCCGCCTGCCACTAGATCCGACAACACGGCCCGGGCCGCATCCGGCCGTGCGCGGCGTTGCCTGGCCGCTTCCGCTGCTCTGAACGCACTACTGCTGCTGAATGCTACTGTATCTATGAATAGCTTTGCGAATATTACGCTGATTAACCCCCTTGACAGCCTCTAATCAGCGGGTAAACAACTACTAATAGGCCAAGAAAAATTGTGAGTAGAAAGTATACTTGACAAACTTCATTTTATCCCATTGGACCAAATCCTTTCGATGAACGGATTAAATCGTATGAAAATCACAAAAGGCTATCTTCTGTTAACAAAGAACATAATTAACCCCTAGTTGTGTGCGTGCGTGTGTGTTCTGTGTTTGTGAGGCCGGCCCCATGTTCAATTAGTTTAGGGTTAATTAGTATTTAGGTTAGCTACTAATAGATGACATGTGGACCCCATTAATTAGGTTAGTATTTATTTATTTGTTTAGGTATAGCCTATGACATGTGGGATCCATTTCTACTATTCATGTGTTGACCAGTCAAATGTTGACTGGTTCAACCCAGCCCCACTGGCCCCGCTGTCGTACATTGTGGCTAGAATAGTGCTAGGTGGCAAAGTATTTCACCGTTTATAATTCGAGTTAAATAAATTCTAGAAATCTTTTAAACTTTGAAAATTCATATAAAATTAACCGTAACTCGGATGAAAATACTTTGAACAGGAAAGTTACTCAAATCGACGAGACGAATCCGAATACACAGTCTGTTCGTCTGCCACGCATCCCTAGCATAGCAAACACACAACTTTCCCCCTCCGGTTCATCTGTCCGAAAACGCAAAACACCAGGAATACTTTCCCGGATGTTTTCCCCCTTCACCGGTACCACCTCGTACCGCGTTAGGGGACACCTAGCATCACGCTTTGTCATGTCATGCATCGTCATGCATTTGTTTGCATTATATTTATTATTTATTCCCCTCTTCTCTCGCTAGACACCGAGACCGACGCCACTGCTACCCAGTACGACTACGGTGTTGACGACCCCTCCTTCTTGTCCGAGCAACCAGGCAAGCCCCCCCCCTTGATCACCAGATATCACCTACTCTTCTCTATACTGCTTGCATTAGAGTAGTGTAGCATGTTACTGCTTCCGTTAATCCTATCCTGATGCATAGCCTGTCCTTGCTACTACTATTGTTACCTTTACCTGCAATCCTAATGCTTAGTATAGGATGCTAGTTTATCATCAGTGGCCCTACATTCTTGTCCATCTGCCATGCTATACTATCGGGCCGCGATCGCTCGGGAGGTGATCACGGGTATATACTTATACATATATACATGCTATACAGGTGGTGATTAAAGTCGGGTTGGCTCGTAGGAGTACCCGCGAGTGATTCCGATGTTGGGGGCTGAAGGGGCAGGTGGCTCCATCCCGGTAGAGGTGGGCCTGAGTTCCCAAAGGCCCCCGACTGTTACTTTGTGGCGGAGCGACAGGGCAGGTTGAGACCACCTAGGAGAGAGGTGGGCCTGGCCCTGGTCGGCGTCCGTGGTTATATCAAAATAACACGCTTAACGAGATCTTGGTATTTGATCCGAGTCTGGCTACTGGCCTATACGCACTAACCATCTACGCGGGGACAGTTATGGGCACTCGACATCGTGGTATCAGCCGAAGCCTTCGTGACGTCAGCGACTGAGCGGCGCGCGCCGGGTTGGACCGCGTAACGCAACTTCCTTTGTAATGGAGGTTGCTAGGTCTGCTCTCCGGCCGCGTACGCAACGTGTAGGTGTGCAATGGGCGATGGGCCCAGACCCCTGCGCCATAGGATTTAGACCGGCGTGCTGACCTCTCTGTTGTGCCTAGGTAGGGCTGTGACGTGTTGACCTTCCAAGGCCGGGCATGACCCAGAAAAGTGTGTCCGGACAAAGGGGATCGAGCGTGTTGGGAAATGTGGTGCACCCCTGCAGGGAAGTTGATCTATTCGAATAGCCGTGTCCCTCGGTAAAAGGACAACCCGGAGTTGTACCTTGACCTTATGACAACTAGAACCAAATACTTAATAAAACACACCCTGCCAAGTGCCAGATACAACCGGTGATCGCTCTCTCACAGGGCGACGAAGGGAGGATCATGAGTTAGGATTATGCTACATGATGCTACTTGGTGAACTTATTTTCTACTCTCTTCTACTGCTGCAAGATGGAGGTTACCAGAAGCGTAGTCTTCGAAAGGACTAGCTATCCCCCTCTTATTCCAGCATTCTGTAGTTCAGTCCACATATGATACCATTAATCCATTTGATACCAATGCATACATATGTAGTGTAGCTCCTTGCTTGCGAGTACTATGGATGAGTACTCACGGTTGTTTTGCTCCCTCTTTTCCCCTTTTCTATACTCGATTGTTGCGACTAGACGATGGAGCCCAGGAGCCAGACGCCACTGTCGATGACGACTACTACTACTCGGGAGGTGCCTACTACTACGTGCAGCCCGCTAACGGCGACCAGGAGTAGTTTAGGAGGATCCCAGGAAGGAGGCCTGCGCCTCTTTCGATATGTATCCCAGTTTGTGCTAGCCTTATTAAGGCAAACTTGTTTATCTTATGTCTGTACTCAGATATTGTTACTTCCGCTGACTCGTCTATGATCGAGCTCTTGTATTCGAGCCTTCGAGGCCCCTGGCTTGTAATATGATTCGTGTATGACTTATTTTATTTGTAGGGTTGTGTTGTGATATCTTCCCGTGAGTCCCTGATATTGATTGTACACGTTTGCGTGTATGATTGAATCGGGGGCGTCACACTGTGGCAGCGGTCCGGACATGCGCAAGCAAGAGATGATGTACATTAATATTGCTGCGTATATAATTAACAACGTAAATAATGTGCCAGTTGGACAAATATGATTGGAGATGGAGATGGAAATGGAATTTTACGTAAACATGGATATGCATGTCTATGTCTATGTGTGTGTGCGCGACGACTCTCGCGACCTGGAAGCGGGGGCGTGTTTTGATCGAGTTTTCTTTCTTGGTATGTTAGAAAATCAGTTTGTCTAATTCACATCTAGATGTTATTTAAGGATATCACATCTAAGCTCCCACAAGTATATAATGTAGCAACAAGAAACAAAAAAACTAGGAAAAGACCACAAACAGAGTGGACATCAACTTATATGTGACATAACTATGTCACATCTAGATGTGTCCTAGACAGACCCTTAAAAAATTGTCCGCCAGTTTTCGTTTCTTTTTTCCGGGAACGCGCGTATTCTATTTAAAACCAGTGCTATGGAGAGATTTTTTACTCCATTATAGCCTCTTGTTTGATAGAGTTTCTCGCATCTCGCTCTCTCACCCTCTCCATATCAAAACAAGATGACAGTGTCCACTCTATCTCTCTCCTCACCGGTGGTCACAGATCTGGCTGAATCCCGTCCGCTGCGGGAGGTGAGGAGGTGCAGCATTGACGTTGTCGCTGTCGGCGACGGGGGAAGCCGATGCGCGCCGTCCTCTCGGAGCCAGCGCTGGCATGGACGAAGATCCTCCGCGCCCTTGTTCGCTGCCATCGTGTGGGCAAATCCCGCCCGCCCGCCTAAACGACATCTCGCCCACCTGAGGTATAACTTCTTGTACTGGTCCATCTCTGTCATAGCCCTAGAGTTTATTTGCAAGTAGTTGCATAATCATCCATGCCTCATGTCTAAATTTATTGGAAACCTGAAATAGGGGTGATCAAACCCTAGCACTTTAAAAATCCAAATAGGTCCAGCTTTAAAAAATGCATTCAATGAACCAAAAATGCTCTTCATTAATGTCTGGTATTTTTGGCAAGGGCTTAGACCCAAACCAAAAATAATGAACATGTTTAAAGAATAATTTCTGGCACTGAATTTAAATCATATTATATTTGAATTTGGAATTATATTCTTAATATATGGAATGCATTTCAAATAACCCTGAGTTATTTTATGTACATCTGGCCTAGTCCAAAGTATGTGCATAAAAACAATCAGAATAGTTTGGCACTGTTTTAGTTCATGTGAATTTGCAAACAGTGGCAAATATTAAACAAAAACAGAAAAACAGAAAGAAAGGAAAGAAGCAGAAACTTACCTGGCCTCACTGTGCAGCCCACCTAGTCGGCCCAGCTGTGGCCCAGCACCGTAGAGAGCCCAGCCCACCACCCCACCGCGTCGTCTTCCTCCTGTTAGTAGGAGCAGCTCGCTGTCGCGCGCGCGCTCGCCCCTGGCCACCTCCTGCTTCCTCCCCGGACCTTCTAGCGACGCCACGGAGACGCCCCGTGGCCCCTTGCTCCTCTCCCTCACTCTCTTCTCTCTCCCTCGCCCTCTATTCCTTCCCTGAGCGCGACCGAACGCAGTCATCACCGCCGACGAGCTCCACCGCGGCCACCGGCCACCCCACGCCTCACCGACGCGCCCAGAAGCTCCGCCACTTCGTCCTCGACCTCCTCACCAAGCCACGCCCCGCCGGACGCCCTCGAACGCCGGCCACACCGTCTTCTTCAACCTCGGTCCGCCGAGATCGCCATCGCCGCCCCGCTTGCTCCGGCCCATCCCCGAGCTCGCCGACCAGCCCTACACGATCCCCGTGAGCTTCTACACCGTGTCCCCCTTGTCTCCGCGACGTTTGCTAGCTCTAGTCGCCGTTTTGCCGATGACCGAAACCCGCCAGCACCTGTGACCGCCGCCGACGTGCCTCCGGCCACCTAACGGCCCGGTCGTCGTGCTTAGCTCCCTCCCCACGCTGCGTAAAGCACGTAGGTGCCTCGCATGAGCCTCCCCGACCACCATAGCGTCGACCCCGAGCTCGCCCGAGCTCCGGCGACCACCAAGGTCGACGCCGGTGATGACTCCAGCCATCTCAGGCCCAGCCGCTGCCATTACTCGACGCGGACGAGCGCCCGCGTCATGTAGACGCCCTCCGCCGGCCATTTGGTCACCGGAGGAGGAAACCCGCAGCTCTCCGCCGCGTCTCGCCTCACCGGCGTTAAGTCGCCAGCAGGTGTTGACCTAGTTGACCCGGGTTTGACCCCGCCAACCAGGGGGTTTGACCTCCCCGACTCACTGACTTGTGGGACCCAGGCCACTAACTAAACTTGGTTAATGTTAGTTTAATGCTAACTAAATTTAGTTAGCTTAACTAACCACTAACAGACGGGACCCATAGGTCAGGGTTGACCTGGACCGTCGCCTTTGACCTGCTGACGTCACCACGACATCATGCTGACGCAGTAACTTATTTTCTGGATTTATTCTTTTACAGGAAATTCCAGAAAATGACTTAAACTTCAAAAAAATCATAGAAATTAAACCATAACTCCAAATGAAATAATTTATATATGAAAAATTATCAGAAAAATTCAAGGAATCTGTTTATGGCATTTTCATGCATGTTAGAACAACTTATGGCTGCTTTTTAGGCCAATTCACATAAATGGAATTTAAACTCTCACATATGGAGTTTGAATTTGAACCTAGGGTTCAAACCAACTCCATTTAACATGTTGCTAGTTGCATTAGCTCAAAACACAGCATATTGACATGTCATGATCATGCAACATATTGTGCATTGCATTGATTGTGTTCATTCTCTGTTGCCGGTGGTTGTCCCCTCTCGATAGACCTTGTACCGACGCTGTGATTGTTGACACTGATGAAGACCCAATGACATCTTCAGAAGTGCCAGGCAAGCAAAACCCCCCTTATTCATTCCGATACAATCCCACTCTCGCTCCTGCTCTCTTTTACTGCATTAGGACAACAACGATTGAACTGTTACATGTTGCGGTAGTTGAACCCCTTTCCTCTGCATGACCTGTCATTGCCACAGTAAATAGATGAAACCCACTAGCATGAGTAGGAGTTGTTTGAGCCCTGATGTGCCTACTCATTCATGCTTGTTTGTCATGCCTGCTACTGCTAAGAGTTGAGTTAGGTCTGATTCATCGGGAATGAATCGGAGGTGTGTGAACATGTCCTACTGTGTGTGAGCTAAGTGTGTGAACACGTTTTGGTAAAGGTAGCGGTGAGAGGCCATGTAGGAGTACATGGTGGGTTGTCTCATTGAAACCATCCTCAGGAAATGAGTTCTGTGTCTTTGATCCATGAACAGCTACTACCACTCATTGGGATCTTTAATTGACCCTCTCGGCTTCTTAATCACCCTAGTACTCTGTCCAGGAGTTGCAACTAGTTTCTGGTGTTTGTAGGCTATGTGTTGGCGGCCGTGCGTAGCGCTGACCCTAGGGGTGGGCTATGTTGCGGTAGATACACCGTGGCAAGGTGTACCGGGCGCCCGTTTGGTGACTCGGGAACCCTGTTCACATCGTTCGGGGCCGTATGTGGAAACCTCGACTGGACTCCCTGCGGATGGAACCTGGATAGGCGATAAACCTGGACTAGAGACTTAAGTGTTTAGGTAGGCCGTGGCCGACACCCTCGCCAGGCTTCCGCTTGAAAGTTGCTGAGATACATGACGTGTATATGGTGGTAAGTGGTGGGAGCGTGTGTGAAGAAGTACACCCCTGCAGGGTTATCATTATCTATTCAAATAGCCGGATTCCTCATATATGGAAACTTGGACCCCTTGCATAGTTCATAGACAAGTGAAAGTGGATACTCTAAAACTCGCAAGATAAGTGTGAGTGCTATGGATGGCGTTCTCATAGGGAGACGGGAGCGGATCCATAGTGCTGTATTGATATGGTGAATATGTGGACTCGTGTGCGCCACCTCAAAAGAGTTGCTTGCAGTCGTAGTTCAGGTTAGCCACTGAGTCAAAGCTGGCTTGCTGCAGTTAAACTCCACCCCCCCTTGTTGATACCGATGCATATGTAGCTAGTTCTGATGTAAGTCTTGCTGAGTACCTTTGTACTCACGTTTGCTTAATTTATGTTTTGCAGAGAGAGACTTCAGTCTCGCTAGTAGTTCCGTGTGGACTTCGACGTTAGCTTGATACCTCAGCTACGATCTTGTGTCCTCGGCAGGATCTGGTAGATAGTCAGGCTTCTTAGCCTTTTTCATTTGTACATGTCTGTACTCAGACATGTTAAGCTTCTGCTTGTGCCTTGATTTGTATGCTATGTTTGTTGGGTCATGAGACCCATGTTTGTAATATCTCGCTCCTCAGAGCCTAATGAATAAATACTTGAGTTGTAGAGTTATGTTGTGATGCCATGTTGTATTTACACATATCAAGCATATTGTGTGTATGATTGAAATGCTTGGTATGTGTGGGATCCTACAATCTAGTTGTTTATCCTTGGCAGCCTCTCTTATGGGGAAATGTAGTCTAGTGCTTCCATGAGCCATAGTAGTCCGCTACAGCCTGGTTCACCGGAGTCCTGTTAGCCCAGCACTACTGCTCAGGACACTTGACTGGCCGGCATGTGTTTCACTTCGTTCCTGTGTCTGTCCTTCGGGGAAATGTCACGCGGTGACATCCGGAGTCCTGTTAGCCCAGTGCTACAGCCCAGATTCACACACTGCTGACCGACATGCTCGATGTGATTCATGTATGCTTGTTCCCATAGGTTGGTGCCGCTTTGGGTTCACGACTAGCCATGTCAGCCCGGGTTCCCTGTCATATGGATGCTAGCGACACTATCATATACGTGAGCCAAAAGGCGCAAACGGTCCCGGGCCATGGTAAGGCGACACCCGTGGGAATACCGCGCGTGAGGCCGCAAAGTGATATGAGGTGTTACCGGCTAGATCGATGTGACTTGGAATCGGGGTCCTAACAGCTTTGGTATCAGAGCCTGACTGCCTGTAGGATTACCAAGCCAACCGGTCGAAATTGAGTCTAGAACTGCTCTAGTTATATAAGGGAATTGAATGTGGAAGGGAACGTAAGGCTCTTTTTACTCCTTTACCTTATGCCCTTCTGATCTGAGTCAACCTCTTCTTTTCTACGGGGTTAAGAACTATGCCTTCTCATCTATCTATCAGGATGACGTGTTACTAATCCATTGACTTATAAGATTGTTGGATTTAAGCCCCAGTTATGTTTCTACTACTTCCGTGTGTTGTTAGTTAATCTCAGAACCTTGATATTATGATGTTGAGAGGTTATGCCACCATTTTTGCAAGATGTCTCAAATCTTTTTGAGCATTTACAGCCGTTATGTTGTCCGAGTCATCCCAGGTATCTACATAGTCTGATCCATTTGCAAACCCCTTCCTCCTGTTCCTGATGTCCATTTGGGCTAGATTAATCACACTAATCAGTGAGTTAAGGTACTCTATTGCCTCGACATATATGTTGGAGCTATTATTATGACCCTATGTGTTTTAGGGAGTCACCTAGTGATCTAGCCATGTTTTGTATCCCCAGTGTGTGATTCTGGCCATTATTCTCAAAAGCATCCCGTGATGCCATGTAGTGGTAGGTATTCTATTCTTGGGTTCTTGAACCCGAGATTCACCCTACTTACCTCATGTTGATAGTGTTTGATAGTTCCTTTAGGATATTAGTAACCTTGCGACAGCCCTCAAGGTCTGTGGTATTTCCTTCTTCCAAATACCATGAACCATTAATGCAGATGTTCTTTGAACCAAAATATCACAATCAGAGTACTCTTGAGGAGTTCTCCATTCATAATTGTGATTCTGCCAGTTCTACCTTTCTGCATGGGTTATCTGGAAGAACCTGTTGGACTTGGTTCGACATATTAATCTATGCATCCACAACTCAGAAAGATATATGTCCCCTTGAGTTGTCCCTCTTCATTTGTTATCCGACCATCATCTATCATTTGATAGTCAGGACTAGTTGTGCATTCCTGTTATCGATGCCTATTATTCTTGTGGTCTGTCAAGCCATTCTATTCCGGAATGACTAGGAGAAACTAACTCCAGCACCTCATCCATTTCTTGGAGTGGTCAAAGTAGTTGTGTTCCGTAGATCAAAATGCCAATCCAACATTTGTTCTGTTCTACCTCGGAGTATTACCCCCTTCATGTCAGGATTGTCAGGAGAATTGCACCATTTCTCATGAATTCTTGACATAGATATACTTCTCGCTATCAATATCCATTCCTCGGTCCCGTGTTGTTGTAACCGGAGTGCCGACAAGTGAACTATGATGTGTGAAATCAATACTCTAAGCAACTCGTTGCTTTGTAGTAAATGGACAATATTCTTATTCCTAGCATGTTGGTTTTTGAGCTAGCATTCTAAGATTGATCGTGCTACCTAGTCCATATCTCCGGGTGCACTCATCGACCAATGAGTTAGGATTGTGACAATCCCTCGCTCCTTGATCATATCGTCTTGCCCTCAAAAGCAAGATTGTTCTCGAGCTTAATAACATATCGGTGGATCGTGATTTTCTGAATATCTTCTCGGAAGTATTACCAGGTTGTTCCCTGATCGCTATGTTGAGTTCGTGATCATGTTGGTTTTTCTATAAACCACCCCTTATCCAAGAATCTGTGTTGGATACCCCTGAGCTAGATGGTTAAGCTAAACAACAACTTGGAGAGTTGGAAGATAAAAGGCTTTGCCGAATTTGGTTCTTTTTGAAGGGATATCTTTGTGTTGTGTGTGTGTTGAAGAAAGATGATATCTTCACCAATTGGTCCTCGTGATCAGTTGTTGGATCTATTGTCTTGTCAAAACTATGACTTGAGTATTGGTTATCGTCAAGTCAAATCAGAACCAACAATGTTCGTAGTGTTGTCTTACTCGTGGTTGATCCCTCGAGAATACACCATTACATCTTTTGGTCTGACCAATGCTATCACCATGTTCACATGATGGTGGAAGTCCAGTGATATGGAAATTCCGATGAGTTGTTGTTGAGCCCATCAGCAGCATTTTGTCTCCCCCATGATTCATGTTGAACATCAACCTAGTGTTGAAAACTTTGTAAGCAATGCCTTCGTGTTCCGTTCATGAAGCTTATGCTTGGATGAAAGAAGTGACTTTCTCCAAGTTCACGTGCACTAGGTGTAAGTTGCCGCCATGAATTTGAGAAAGGTTTGTTTTGTTTCCCTTGGAATCATCCCAAATCAGTCATGCATATGTGTGAAGTATTCTATGGTTTGAAGACTTGCAACCTTCAGCCCATATGTATCCCTAGCACACCAAGCCACTGATTGATTTGTTCAAGGAGAAGGAGTTCCTTCATAACAACTAGTCATGACTTATGTTAGGACTTCGTTATCCTCAATGATGGTTCCCAACCTAAACTCGGTAGTGTTTATTATAATACTACTAGGTGGTCATGCTTGTCTAGGACCGCATGTTCACATGTGTGTAGCATAACCATCTCATGTTTTGGAGCTTGCTATCGTAGTTCATCTCCTGAGAATCCCGCAATGTCATCTCGTCGGTTTGTGTTGCAACCTTTCTTTTCCAGACATGAGTCTGGAATATTCTGACACCAACCAGGTCTGAATCTCAGGAAGATATGATGGTTGGAACGTTCCTCAAGAACTATAATATTGGTCTCCCTGTAACCCGGTAAAGTGGATGTTGTCGCCAACACACCTAACCGAAAGGCTGATTATTATAGTATCTTGATTGAGAAAGTTGGCCACCTCCCCATAAGGATTTCGTAGGATTTATTTCCATAATTATTCCTTATGGATGCTTGTACTCCCGAAGTCCGACCTTTTACTTGATGTTCTATATATCAAACCATATCTATGAATAGGATACACTAGCACATCAAGTAGAACATTAGAGGCGGAGTGCTATATGTCTCTCAGTCGATCATCCAGATTTTGTTTCCTTGGCCTCGCTAAGGTGAAATCTGAGAAAGTGTTATCTTCCTTTGCATCTGCATCACCCATCACCATTCACCATGGTGGTATGTTGTGTTGCCAGGATCCTTGACACGGATATTGGTAAAACCTTGATGAATATGGAGATGCTCAAGTTCTTGAGAGCACGCGCAAGCACCAGGTTTTACCGTTGGCGCTAACTGGGATTTGCTTCCAGTTTCCTCGGTTATGTTATAACCTTTTCAAACAGTGGACTCACTCTCGACTGTTGAGTTCTTCCCCAGTTACCAGAATCATTCCAACATTTGCATTTTGTTCCCAGCTTGCACCTCAGAAGTTGTTGTTCAGGATCATCTTCAAAAGTGGACTTACCATGGGTCCCATCCATTTCCGATGATAAGCAAAATAATCCATTGCGTTGTCCTCAACAAGGTAGTCCACATCATCCATTCTAGTCTCGGTATGCCATCCCTACTTACTCCGCCAAACGATTGCTCGAGATTTTCCCTAGGCTAGTATAGAGAATTTTATTGATCTCTGGATCAAAAGTAATTCTTTTTGCCGCTTAAGGGATGATTCTACGGGTCACCCTCCCCCAAGATGTCTCGTTTTGGTGTCATGGCAACTCAATTCCTTGCTACATTGGCAACCGACCACCACCCTCTTAGGTGTGGAATTGTTTGCCTACCTAGTGTACCTTTGTCATGTGTTGCACTCCAATCCTCTCGATGTATGCTTTGTGTCTCAGCTTGAGAGTTGTTTCAGCGTCTCGCTCCATGAGTTGATCCTGAGTTGTTCGATCTTCGATAAGATCAATCCTTCTAGAGTTTTTCCTTTCCTCTCATTGTCATGTTTGTTGTAGTTCTCAAAGCAAGACATCTGGATCGTGAAGATTGTGATAGTTATGTTCCCCCACTGTCTTCTTACTTCACTTCTTGAATCTCGGGACGAGATTCTTGTTTAGTGGGGGTGAGTTGTCACAGCCCTAGAGTTTGTTTGCAAGTAGTTGCATAATCATCCATGCCTCATGTCTAAATTTATTGGAAACCTGAAATGGGGGTGATCAAACCCTAGCACTTTAAAAATCCAAATAGGTCCAGCTTTAAAAAATGCATTCAATGAACCAAAAATGCTCTTCATTAATGTCTGGTATTTTTGGCAAGGTCTTAGACCCAAACCAAAAATAATGAACATTTTTAAAGAATAATCTCTGGCACTGAATTTAAATCATATTTTAATTGAATTTGGAATTATATTCCTAATATATGGAATACATTTCAAATAACCCAGAGTTATTTTATGTACATCTGGCCTAGTCCAAAGTATGTGCATAAAAACAATTAGAGTAGTTTGGCACAATTTTAGTTCATGTGAATTTGCAAACAGTGGCAAATATTAAACAAAAATAGAAAAATAGAATTGAAACAGAAAGAAAGGAAAGAAGCAGAAACTTACCTGGCCTCACTGTGCAGCCCACCTAGTCGGCCCAGCTGTGGCCCAGCATCGTAGAGAGCCCAGCCCACCACCCCACCGCGTCGTCTTCCTCCTGCCAGTAGGAGCAGCTCGCTGTCGCGCGCGCGCTCGCCCCTGGCCACCTCCTGCTTCCTCCCCAGACCTTCTAGCGACGCCACGGAGATGCCCCGTGGCCCCTCGCTATTCTCCCTCACTCTCTGCTCTCTCCCTTGCCCTCTATTCCTTCCCCGAGCGTGATCGAACGCAGTCGTCGCCGCCGACGAGCTCCACCGCGGCCACCGGCCACCCCACGCCTCACCGACGCGCCCAGAAGCTCCGCCACTTCGTCCTCGACCTCCTCATCGAGCCACGCCCCGCCGGGCGCCCTCGAACGCCGGCCACGCCGTCTTCTTCAACCTCGGTCCGCTGAGATCGCCATCGCCGCCCCGCTTGCTCCGGCCCCTCCCCGAGCTCGCCGACCAGCCCTACACGATCCCCGTGAGCTTCTACACTGTGTCCCCCTTGTCTCCACGACGTTTGCTAGCTCTAGTCGCCGTTTCGCCGATGAACAAAACCTGCTGCCGCCTGTGACCGCCGTCGACGTGCCTCCGGCCACCTAGCGGCCCGGCCGTCGTGCTTAGCTCCCTCCCCGCGCTGCTAGAGCACGTAGGTGCCTCGCATGAGCCTCCCCGGCCACCGTAGCGTCGACCCCGAGCTCGCCCGAGCTCCGGCGACCGCCAAGGTCGACGCCGGTGATGACTCCGGCCATCTCAGGACCAGCCGCTGCCATTACTCGAAGCGGACGAGCACCCGCGTCACGTAGACGCCCTCCGCCGGCCATTTGGTCGCCGAAGGAGGAAACCCGAAGCTCTCCGCCGCGTCTCGCCTCGCCGGTGTCAAGTCGCCGGCAGGTGTTGACCTAGCTGACCCGGGTTTGACCCCGCTAACCAGGGGGTTTGACCTCCCCGACTCACTGACTTGTGGGACCCAGGCCGCTAACTAAACTCGGTTAATGTTAGTTTAATGCTAACTAAATTTAGTTAGCTCAACTAACCACTGACAGACGGGACCCACAGGTCAGGGTTGACCTGGACCGTCGCCTTTGACATGCTGACATCACCACGACATCATGCTAACGCAGTAACTTATTTTCTGGATTTATTCTTTTACAGGAAATTCCATAAAATGACTTAAACTTCAAAAAAATCATAGAAATTAAACCGTAACTCCAAATGAAATAATTTATATATGAAAAATTATCAGAAAAATTCAAGGAATCTGTTTATGGCATTTTCATGCATGTTAGAACAACTTATGGCTGCTGTTTAGGCCAATTCACATAAATGGAATTTAAACTCTCACATAGGGACTTTGAATTTGAACCTAGGGTTCAAACCAACTCCATTTAACATGTTGCTAGTTGCATTAGCTCAAAACACAGCATATTGACATGTCATGATCATGCAACATATTGTGCATTGCATTGATTGTGTTCATTCTCTGTTGCCGGTGGTTGTCCCCTCTCGATAGACGTTGTACCGACGCTGTGATCGTTGACACTGATGAAGACCCAATGATATCTTCAGAAGTGCCAGGCAAGCAAAACCCCCCTTGTTCATTCCGATACAATCCCACTCTCGCTCCTGCTCTCTTTTACTGCATTAGGACAACAACGATTCAACTGTTACATGTTGCGGTAGTTGAACCCCTTTCCTCTGCATGACCTGTCATTGCCACAGTAAATAGATGAAACCCACTAGCATGAGTAGGAGTTGTTTGAGCCCTGATTTGCCTAGTCGTTCATGCTTGTTTGTCATGCCTGCTATTGCATAGAGTTGTGGCAGGTCTGATTCATCGGAATGAATCGGAGGTGTGTGAACATGTCCTACTGTGTGTGAGCTAAGTGTGTGAACATGTTTTGGTAAAGGTAGCGGTGAGAGGCCATGTAGGAGTACATGGTGGGTTGTCTCATTGAAACCGTCCTCAGGAACTGAGTTCTGTGTCTGTGATCCATGAACAGCTACTACCACTCATTGGGATCCTTAATTAACCCTCTCAGCTTCTTAATCACCCTAGTACTCTGTCCAGGAGTTGCAACTAGTTTCTGGTGTTTGTAGGTTATGTGTTGGCGGCCGTGCGTAGCGCTGACCCTAGGGGTGGGCTATGTTGCGGTAGATACACCGTGGCATGGTGTACCGGGCGCCCGTTTGGTGACTCGGGAACCCTGTTCACATCGTTCGGGGCCGTATGTGGAAACCTCGGCCGGACTCCCTGCGGATGGAACCTGGATAGGCGATAAACCTGGACTAGAGACTTAAGTGTTTAGGTAGGCCGTGGCCGACACCCTCGCCAGGCTTCCACTTGAAGGTTGCCGAGATACATGACGTGTATATGGTGGTAAGTGGTGGGAGCGTGTGTGAAGAAGTACACCCCTGCAGGGTTATCATTATCTATTCGAATAGCCGGATTCCTCGGATATGGAAACTTGGACCCCTTGCATAGTTCATAGACAAGTGAAAGTGGATACTCTAAAACTCGCAAGATAAGTGTGAGTGCTATGGATGGCGTTCTCGTAGGGAGACGGGAGCGGATCCATAGTGGTGTATTGATATGGTGAATATGTGGACTCGTGTGTGCCACCTCAAAAGAGTTGCTTGCAGTCGTAGTTTAGGTTAGCCACTGAGTCAAAGCTGGCTTGCTGCAGTTAAACTCCACCACCCCCCCCCCTTGTTGATACCAATGCATATGTAGCTAGTTCTGATGTAAGTCTTGCTGAGTACCTTTGTACTCACATTTGCTTAATTTATGTTTTGCAGAGAGAGACTTCAGTCTCGCTAGTAGTTCCGCGTGGACTTCGACGTTAGCTTGATACCTCAGCTACGATCTTGTGCCCTCGGCAGGATCTGGTAGATAGTCAGGCTTCTTAGCCTTTTTCATTTGTACATGTCTGTACTCAGACATGTTAAGCTTCCGCTTGTGCCTTTATTTGTATGCTATGTTTGTTGGGTCATGAGACCCATGTTTGTAATATCTCACTCCTCGGAGCCTAATGAATAAATACTTGAGTTGTAGAGTTATGTTGTGATGCCATGTTGTATTTACACATATCGAGCATATTGTGTGTATGATTGAAATGCTTGGTATGTGTGGGATCCGACAATCTAGTTGTTTATCCTTGGCAGCCTCTCTTATGGGAAAATGTAGTCTAGTGCTTCCATGAGCCATAGTAGTCCACTACATCCCGGTTCACTAGAGTCCTGTTAGCCCAGCACTACTGCTCAGGACACTTGACTGGCCGGAATGTGTTTCACTTCGTTCCTGTGTCTGTCCCTTCGGGGAAATGTCACGCGATGACATCCGGAGTCCTGTTAGCCCAGTGCTACAGCCTGGATTCACACGCTGCTGACCAACATGCTCGATGTGATTCATGTATGCCTGTTCCCATAGGTTGGTGCCGCTTTGGGTTCATGACTAGCCATGTTGGCCCGGGTTCCCTATCATATGGATGCTAGCGACACTATCATATACGTGAGCCAAAAGGCGCAAATGGTCCCGGGCCATGGTAAGGGACACCCGTGGGAATACCGTGCGTGAGGCCGCAAAGTGATATGAGGTGTTACCGGCTAGATCGATGTGACTTGGAATCGGGGTCCTGACAATCTCCCCAGGTCACTACATGCGGGTTTTCTTCTATGCGACTACTCCCCAGCTCCCCGTGCATAGTAGCTAGGGTTCGTCGGCTGGTCCAACATCACCTACTAGTACTATTATAGAGGAAATGCCACTCAAAAAGTTGTCCTGATTTATGCCTCGGTGGAGGTATACACGTTGTTTCGGCAAAAATTACATGGTGGTTGTGCAGTCATTGTCCATATGGTGGTAGTACTATCACTGGTTAAATGAAGAAATGCTTTTTTTCTCGGGTATCCTGGTTTAGTTCCCATCAAGATAATTATGATTCTTCTGTTTGTTGGTGTATTTTTCATTAATTCTTATTGACAATTGAGATGTCATTGCTAACCCTTTTTTATATTTTTGGAAACAGCGATGCGTGTCTCCATACCCGGGCATGTCTTCCTCAATTTTAGTGGAACTGCACAAAATTGGATGGCCATTGTTGTTCCGCCTCACTGTCCTCTGCCATGTGGTTCTGCCTTCCTCGAGCTTGATTACTGAGAAGAAACAGACCACAGTGATGATTTGTCGAACTTCTTAGGTGCCTCACCCAAACTTGATGCCAAATGGATGATGCATCACCACGATGACCTATCAATGCTCATGGTTGTGCCTCATGGTTGCGTCTGCTGGTGAAGCTGGTCGATTTTCGACAAAAAACAAGCTGTCTTCCATCAGTGCTCTTTGCTTGTTACGCACAAAGATGATATCCTTCGTCAGTTCACCTTGGTTGCGTTGGAGACGCAGTCGTATTTCACGTTGGTGCAATTTTTGCTAGGGTTTTACGATAGGTGGGCCCAAAATGTGGCTGGCTCACCTGTCATACAGCCAAAAGCAGGTGTAGTGAAGGAACCGGAGCTCAGTCCGTACTACAGTAGTATATATATAAGCAGGAGCCTCAGCGCTTGTTCTCTAGGGTTTGCACTCTCCACACGCTCGCCGCACTACATATATGTTTCTCCCTCCGTTCTGAATTACTTGTCTTAGATTTGTCTAGATACGAAGGTATCTAGCACTAAAATGAGTCTAGATACATTTGCTAGGGTTTGCTATATTCATAGTCTCTCACCCTCTCTTCACCAGATCTAAACAAGACTACGTTGGCCTCTTGTCTCGCTCTCCCCCTCACAGCTGGTGAAGGAGGCGTTCGTATCCCGTCGGAAGGGGAGGAGGTGCAGCGTTCACTATATCGCCTTCGATGAGGGAGGCAATCCACTGTCGGCTGCGCTATTCTCTTTCACCCAGCGCCTATGCGGGAGGGCCACCGGCCCCTTCTTCCTCGCTACCGTACTTAGTGTGGGTAGATCCGGACTCCCGCCGCATGCCTTGCCACATCCCGACGACCCTAAGGTATAAGTTTCTTTGAAACCATCATTGCTCTAGCTGCATGTGGATCTTTTTTGATCTATAGTCGAATCTAGGTCTTGGTTCCAAGAGGAATGAAGGGTGCGATGGGATGGAGCAAGAATCTAGGACGTGGTTCAATGAGAAAAGGAGGGGCGGAAAGTAGTATAGACTGGCTATCCAGCTCCTTTGTAGGTCGAAAAGGGAAAAAAGGGGGTAACCCAGTACACACATCTGTAAGGAACCGATCTCTTTGTTGAAAAGGGAAAGAAACTGGGGGGGAAGGTAGTTTGTGCACGACTAGATTTGTTGCCCTCACATAGGAAGAAGGTTCAAAGAGAACAAATATGGGACCAACGCATATATGCTGTTTGGCTACATACTCTGCATCACCCATTTATACGTGTGGACGCACATGGTGCTGGCATGTCCCATGCAGCTATTTTGCTGTTGTTAATCTCAGAATTAACTACTGATCTATTTTAAAAGAATTTCTCTGTTAATATGAATCAATGCAACCGTTTTAGAAATGCTACTGTCCTATACTTTGTTTTCCATCAAGATAAGGTAGATGCTTCTTTTTGTGGCCGCATGTTTCATCCTCCTTTATTGGCCAGTAATTGTTTTCTTTTTTGCCTCTTAAAATAGGGATATCTATTCAACTTGTTGCTATAGAAAACTTAAATGTCACACCAGCAACTTTGCTTGATTTCAGTGCAACTTCACAAAACTTGATTGGATTTCCTATTCGTGTTGGTAGATTTGTATTTTATGTTGGTCATCTCATGAAAGGTCAGTACAGGCATTCATCCACATGATTGTGCAGTGTGCTTTGAGATGCTGTGCTACTTGTATTGGTACTGTTTTAAATAAATGATGAATTGAAGCTATTGTATTGTTGTCTTTTCACATTAAGTAGTGAACAAAAATGGGACCAACCCAGACATGATGCTTGTTGCTTTGTTACAACAAATTCAGCATCACCCCCTTTATAAGCCAGTAATTGATGCCACTCTCAGAATTAACTACTGAATATTATTTCAAAACTGCAACACTTGTTAGGGATTGGCGGGATTACCATTTTTGTGGCCGCATGTTTCATCCTCCTTTATTAGCCAGTAATTGATTCCTTTTTTGCCTCTGTTTATACAGGGATATCTATTCAACTTGTTGCTATTGTGACATTTTGCTTCGCTACGCGAAACACTTTGCTTGATTTCAGTGCAACTTCACAAAACGAGATTGGATTTCCTATTCGTGTTGGCAAATTCGTACGTGATCTTGTGTGCGTCATGACAGGTTGGTACTTGCCTTCAGCCACATGATTGTGCAGTGTGTTTTGAGATGATGTGCTACTTGTATTGGTACTGTTTTAAATAAATGATGAATTAAAGCTATTGTATTGCTGTCTTTTCCCATTAAGTAGTGAACAAAAATGGGACCAACCCAGACATGATGCTTGTTGCTTTGTTACAACAAATTCAGCATCACCCCCTTTATAAGCCAGTAATTGATGCCACTCTCAGAATTAACTACTGAATATTATTTCAAAACTGCAACACTTGTTAGGGATTGGCGGGATTACCATTTTTGTGGCCGCATGTTTCATCCTCCTTTATTAGCCAGTAATTGATTCCTTTTTTGCCTCTGTTTATACAGGGATATCTATTCAACTTGTTGCTATTGTGACATTTTGCTTCGCTACGCGAAACACTTTGCTTGATTTCAGTGCAACTTCACAAAACGAGATTGGATTTCCTATTCGTGTTGGCAAATTCGTACGTGATCTTGTGTGCGTCATGACAGGTTGGTACTTGCCTTCAGCCACATGATTGTGCAGTGTGTTTTGAGATGATGTGCTACTTGTATTGGTACTGTTTTAAATAAATGATGAATTAAAGCTATTGTATTGCTGTCTTTTCCCATTAAGTAGTGAACAAAAATGGGACCAACCCAGACATGATGCTCGTTGCTTTGTTACAACAAATTCAGCATCACCCCCTTTATAAGATTTGTCGTTCTTTATACATGTTGAAACAAGGCATTGTTGATAATGTCTCAGTCAATATGAATGAATCACACTGATGGAGAATTGCTACTCTCCTGCTTTGTTTCCCACTAAGATAAAGTAGATCAGTAGATGCTTTTGTTCTGGGAGTACAAGTCATCAACCGTTATTTCTTAGTAATTGTTTCCCTTATACCTATTTTTGCTTACAAGGATATAAAAATTAAAGCTCGGTTTTATTCCAACTTTGATTTTAGTTGAACTGCACAAAAGGAGCCAATGTGTAAGGCAAACTGCTGCATTACTGGGTCTAGTTGGTCATTCCACTTTGCAGAAAGAAGCAGTCACTGTTTGCGCTACATTACAGAAGGAATGACCGAGAAGCTTTACAAAGTATTATTAGACACCGGTGACATGACTAGTCTGCAGAGACCATTGGCAATTTAACAATACGTGGAGTGCCCTGGGCAAAAAGTGCCCAAACAAGTATAAAAGCTACGACAGGACTCCACGATCATAGGCATTACATATTTTGAATGGGAAAGGCTTGTCAAAGTTTAATCATTGATGTCAGCAAGAAGTCGTTAGCTTAATATATTGGAATTGGAAAACCTTGTCAAAATTTGCTCATTGATGTTAGCTAGAAGACATGCATTTGATATCTTTAGTGGGACGCCCTTGCTGTGAGCAGCGTCGAGTGTTTTTTCCTATTCCTGTGTTCAGTTTAGAAGTAAATAGTTACTCTGCTGAGATATTCCTGTGTTAAGAGTTTGTTCTGAATATTGTCTATGTAGTGCCAGGCCTTGTGTTTGATTGCAAAGTTGAGCTTGGAATGTTGTGGCATGCGGCATCACGAGCTGTTCACCGTGCCTCTTGAGAATAATGCTTCGTATTGTTTTGCATGTCGATCTAATGCCAGTGATTTGCTTGTTAAGAAGATCATCCTCTTCTGTTGTTTCCGTGCTTAATAAGTTCATCGTCTGATGTTTCATTCATAGCCTATACGACAAGTCGGGTAGGTTAGACGTGAAACCATATGATCTTCTGACCAACTCATGATATTAGGCCATGATTGGATCGTCGTTTTCCACCCAAAACTGCTTGTAAAACTGACGCTTGTAAATTAAAGCAGATGGTCTTGGGCAAAGGCGCTTGGTTGGTCGATTTCGACTAGTAAAATATCGGAAGTTCTTGACACACGATAAAAACACTGAACGACACTCGGGCGATTTCTAATCCAGCCGTTAGCTGTTGTTTCAGCCTTGCCCATGGATGGCATGATACGCACGTCGTGCATGTATCGTCTGGTAATGTCATCCATATAGCAGTGCTCGTAAAATATACACTGGTCTCTCAAATTACACGCGTAACCCGCCGGTTTTACTTACAGACCTCGGGCCCTCGGTTTCATTACGCCTGTATTTTACGCGTTGTTTTTGATGAAGAGTAAATTACACTTGTATGTTAATACATGTTTGAAATAAACCAGAGCTCCCAAGCGCGGCCTTACCGTTTCATGCCGTCTCAGTTTCTCGAAGGTGCTCATAGGTGTCCGATGATCCTGGCTTCATGAATGAGTAGCGGGCGCTGTATCAGACCATTCGTAGGGCCCGCGAGGCCCTCTCCGTTGTCCTTCGGGTTGTTGCGCTCGTCGTGGCGCCGAGCATTGTTAACATCATCAATGAACATGAGGATTCAGGAGATGACTTTATTTAGACTGGATGACACTAGGGACCCACTAGGGCCATAGCCGTACGTACGCAAGTGCCTCCTTATTATGTACAACTATATTTTTTTTGCTTTCTCCTGGTTTCGTGACATCACAGTCCCACACCATTGTCAACCTATGTAGTCAATATAAACGAGAGAATTGCACAAGGTGCGGCCGACAGCTGGGACCAAGCAGCTCGAGCAGTATTTATGTTTTTGAGGCGTGAGCACTGTAGAGTTTTTCTTGGCGATGATTTCCTTGTTGTTCAGAGGAGAGCAAGGTATTAACTGGGCGGGCTGTGGCCCGTCTAGCCCAGGCCAGATATCCAACCCAGATACTAATTTTTTCAAGATGAAAATGGCTAGGCCAGCTATACGTCTTTTTGAGGAATACCCAGGCAAGGTCAACTTGTTATTCTCCGCCCCGCTGGGCTGCAAATCTTTCCTAGGAGGGATGCATTAGGCTTAACAGGAAAATGGGCTTTAAAAAATAATAAATGGGATGTAATTATAAAAACTGGGCAGTAACTATAAAAAATGCACCAAACACGAAATTAGTTTATAAAATATTATTTATGGATTTTGAAAATCTTAAATTTTCATTGTTGCGCGCGCAATGTTTCGTTGGATTTCTATGTAATACAAATTTATATTTAATCTGACTAGAAATTTCGGGATAAAAATATTTCGGAGCCCATCAAAATGTGGGAAATTTTATTGAATTCTGTCTTCAACGGTTGGTTGAAATTATTAATCATTGTCCTAGCTAGAAAATGGGCTATACTTTTAACAAACTGTAAATGGGTTGTTGTAAATTCCATTAGAATTCCAAAATGGGCTGTACATTCTTAGAAAACGCAAATGGGCTATAAGTTCTCTGCCACACACTTGTGGGCCTACTAAGTGACGCGTCCCCTAAAAAAATAAGTTGACGCGTATGCAAGGCTTTGCCAACTTATTATAGTCATCACATGGTTCTAGCAGCAGTGGCCGTTGGATGTCTATCCAACGGATGTCGTGCTTCTTCTTCAATCTCGGATAATCTTAGCTTCGGCCGCCCAAAAAATGATTCCTCCCCCTGACATCTGGGGCGCACCATTTTCAGAGGCTGACCTATGGGCCTACTAAGTTGGAGCGTACCAAGTGCTTTGTCAACTTAGTCAATAATAAACGTTTCTAGCTTCAGTGACCGTACGATGTCCATCCAACGGTCGTAGTGCTTCCTCAACCTCCGGTCTTCTTGGTCCAGCCGCCCAAAGTAGTGCCGGTCGTGCCGCCTGCTCCTGCCTCCCGTGGCCGGCCGTGCTGCCGCGGAGGCCTCACCGCCCCCATACTACTCCCACCGCTGGCCAAGTCATCCCTCCACTCACCCACACCCCCTGTTATTCTGCGGCGACGGCAGCCTCACACCGCAGTCGAACCAGTGAACCCTCGTACTCCTCTCCACGCGGGCTTCCACTGCTGCGTCTTCCCCGGCTCCGCGTCGTCCCCTTCCTAGGCCTCGCCGTCGTCCATACCACCGCCCTGGTGCTCTCGGCGCGGCGTGGTCAACGTGGTCAATGACCGACTTCCATCGGAAGAGTACTGTACGTGGAGAGGCTGTCAGCTGGGTCCAGGCGGCCGCAAGGAAGTGCCTCCTTATTATGCGCAAAATAATTATTCCTCCACCTTACAGCAGGGACCCACCGGACGGGCCACCTTATTTTGTGAAAAAAACGTTCCCCCCCTGAATGCTCGGACCCACCGGACGGACCAGCGTATTTCGCGAAAAAAAGTTCCCCCCGCTGTCAGCTCGGACCCACCGGAAGTGCCTCCTTATTACGCACAAAAAAATGAATACTCCCCCTGCTAGCTGGGACCCACCATGGTGGGAGGCTGACTTGTGGGCCTACTAAGTTGACTGGGACGGGGGCCTTTGTCAACTTTAGTCAATATGAACGATTCTAGCTCCAGTGACCGTACGATGTCCATCCAACGGCCGCAGTGCTTCTTCAACCTCTGGTCTTCTTGCTCCAGCCACCCAAAGTAGCACCGGTCGTTCCGCATGCTCCTGCCTCCCGTGGCCGGCTGTGCTACCGCGGAGGCCTCACCGCCCCTACTATTCCCACCGCTGGCCAGGCCCTGCGGCGACGGCAGCCTCACACCGCAGCCGAACCAGTGAACCCTCGTACTCCTCTCCGCACGGGCTTCCACTGCCGTGTCTTCCCCGGCTCCCTGTCGTCCCCTTCCTAGGCCTTGCCGTCGTCCACCGCCCTGGTGCTCTCAGCGCGGCGTGGTCAACATGGTCAAGGAACGACTTCCATCGGACGTGGACTGTACGTGGAGAGGCAGATAGCTGGGTCCACGGCCGCAGCAAGGAAGTGCCTCCTTATTACGTGCAAAATAATTATTCCTCCACCTGACAGCGGGGATCCACCGGACGGCCCACCGTACTTCGCGAAAAAAACGTTTCCCCCTGACTGCTGGGACCCACCAGCTACACCTTCGCACGCAAGGAAGTGTGTCCGGGCAAAAAAACAAAACGATTCGCCCCCTGACTACTGGGACCGACCAGCTACATCTTCGCACGCAAGGAAGTGCCTGATAGTCGGGACCCACCTGGTTGAAGCGTACGTAGCGTTGTCATTCTAGTCGCGAACGTGTACATACATATAAACTGGTCGATGTAGAGGCGCGCACGTGTCGTAGTAGAGGCGTGCACGTAGCATGTACACGTACGTGCAGCGGTCAGGGTGCAAGAAAGAAAATACGGCCACGTATGTGTACATACGGGCGGGGTCTCGAATGCCTACTCGCGCATACGTACGGCGAGGGCTCGTGTACATGGCTGGGTCGGAACGGAGAAACAGCATCGTCGTCGTGTTCATGGGGAGGCAATGGAATGCGTCATGTTCATGGGGACGCAACGGAATGCGTCGTGTTAATCGGGAGGGCTTGGACAGAACAGGCGATTGAAACGAGGCCTGGCGTACCGCAGAACGGAGGAAACGGCCTTGTGTTCGACCGGCCACGTTCAAAACGGGATCCTGTTGATCGGGAGGGGTCTGGCGTACCGCAAAACGGAGGAAACGGACCTCCTACGATCGAAACGGGGGTCCTGTTGATCGGGTGGGGTGTGGCGTACCGCAAAATGGACGAAACGGACTTGTGTTGGAGCGCTACGGTCGAAACAGGGGTCCTGTTCATCAGGAGGGGTGTGGCGTACTGCAAAACGGGACTCCACGGGATACTGTTCATCTCCACCGTCGACCCCCTCCAGCCTCCACGAGCTAGTTTTCATCCACCGTCGACCTCCTCCAGCCTCCACCTGCGACTGTTCATCCACGTGCTCCTGTTCATCCAGCCTCCACCGCGCGCTACTCCACCGGCTACTGTTCAACCAGCCCTCTCTGTCGGTGTTCTGGGAACGGGGGTCCCCAGACTTGCCTGCCTGCGGCCTGCGGCATGGCTCAAAGGGAGGCCCAGCGTGGCCCATCTTCACCAACACAAACCCAAGACCCTCGCGAGGGGCCAAGCCTCGCTGGGCGGACGATGCGGAGCTTCCTCAGGCACGGCCTCATCAGGCTGGCTCACGACGAGGCGGAGAGACCAAGGCGGGGTACCTCACGAGGTGCCCGTGACGCAAGCCATGACGACCAAGGGCGCCAGGCGGGTGCCAGCCTGCGCAGTGTCCTCCTTTCCTCTTTGGTGCAAAGGGGGCAAGCGCAGCCGCGGAGTACCGAGGCATCAGGCAAAGGTTGCCATTTCGGTGCAACAAGACCAAGACCAGAAGGACTGCAAGACGGAGGTCATCGTGGAGCCCAAGACGGCGTCACCACCAGAGCTTTGCGCAGGCGAAAACTACTTTTGTCAGGGTACCTAGTACTAGCTGTCCCCCTTCAAATTAGCCCGCCATTGTTGGCTCCCTTCCCACTTGGTATTTGGGAAGAGGACCAGGGACCCTATAAATAGGACCAGCCACCCACATAGCAGACGGGTTTTTCTGGAGAGGAGGTTCTTTAGAGAGGGGTTTGATCAAAGAGAGAGAGAGAGAGAAGGGTGACTGAACTCCACCCAGCAGTTCATCCCCCAGCCAAGAACAGACCCTCGCGAGGCTGTTCTTCCTTGTATTGTTCATCATCATCAGCCCAAGAGGCAATCCACCACACCACACACTAGAGTAGGGTATTACACCACAACGGTGGCCCGAACCAGTATAAACCCTGCGTCTCTTGTGTTGTTCTTTCCGTAGTTTAGATTTTAGTGAGGCGGAGGGGTGCAGGTAGGTAGGAGGCAAAATCTCCGCACGCACCCGAGTGTTCGAACCTCAAGGGTCTGCCGGAACCCGAAATCCGACATTTGGCGCGCCAGGTAGGGGTGCGCCGGAATCCACCTTCTACCGCTTCGTGCCCCGTCGCGTCGTCATCACCATGTCCGGTGACCAGGCGGGCAACCCAGATCCATGGGCGGCGTGGCCCGCTCGCGCAGAACCGCTCGCCTCGGGCGACCCCGTGCCCCAGGCAGCTCGCGGTCCGCAGGGCGCTGCGGGCCGCTGGCGACGCGGACAGGCTTCGACAGCTCCCACACCGCGGCAGGCGCGGTCGGCAGCAAGGGCCTCCAATCACGCCACGACCACGACACCGTACACCCGCCGGGAGCAGGCGAACTCGAGGGCCGCGCTCACGGTGGCCCGAGAGCTGCTGCAGTGCAGGCTGCTGGAGGGCGGCCGCGACGTGCTGTTGGAGCGGGTGGCGGAGCTCCTGGGCTTCGCTGCCTCGGGGGCTCACCCCTTCTGCGCCCAGCTCCCATCTCAAGCCCAGGGCGGCCCGCGCGGGAGCTCCGCGCGCGCCCGTGGGCTCCAAGGCTACTCCAACGCCAGCGAAGCTATCAGCACCGGACCGGTGGCGGCGCTGCCCCCGCTCCCGGTCCGCGAAGAAGAAGGACTCGGCATGACCCGCGGCCCCAGTGGACAGCCGCGCTGCCACCCCACGGTGGGCGCGTCAAGCAGGACCACGTGGCACGCGGGGCACTGCGGCGTGGCCTTCGGGATGGCGGCGCCAGAGGAATACGTGCCCCTCATGATGGACCAAGGACACCCTCACGAGAGCGAACAAGGCTCGCTCCTCAGCCCAAGCTGGGGGGACGAGGCGCCAGAAGCTGAGCCTTTCTGGGAGCCCCGGGACGGTCCCACTGGCCACGCTGGAGGCAACGATTATCGGGTACCACTAATTCTTCAGGAGCAGGCATACGCTAACCATGGATCGCAGGAGGTGCAGGTCGCCACAGCGAGCAGCTGCCCCGCTCCCACAGTCTCCTACCCCTCGGGAGGAGGGCGCAGGGGGCTGCAGGAGAGGGGCCGGGACCCGACATCACCACCGCGGTGTCCGGAGCAAGGTGTTCTCAGGAGGTAGGCCCTCCGTTGGGGAGGTGCCTCAGGGCCTGCCCCCGGCGGAGGACCCATGGTCGTCGGGGGAACCGCTGGCGACCGCTCTACCCCATCGGCGGCGTCCTGGTTTCTGGTCGTCGTTGATGGCACTAGAGTGTGGCGCAAGGCGGGGCCCTCATCTGGCGATATGAAGCAAGGCCAGTACCTGTGAAGAAGGCCCAGTGCCTGTGAAGCTCGCCACCCTGTGACACTCTCACGTAATAATGAGTGGGGCTGTACACGCCCCGGAGTCTCAGGGGTGCCGGCCTCAGGCCCTGGGGCTCCCTCCCACGCCTAGTGGCAGCACTTAGCTCCGCACTGGTGAGAAGACGTCCAAGACTAGACTACGTGCCGAACGCGGCCTTTTTTTTGCTTTCGTTGCTTTTCCCTTTGGTTGTCGCTTTCCCCCGCTGGATTCAAGTTGGGTTCGAATTTGAGATTTGCGTGTGTTCGGGGAAGGGGTGCTTAGTCTCGTTCGAGCAATTTCTCGCGTTTCGGTTACCAATTCGCCTCAGCTGCCTCCCCTCGCGAGCCCCTCGCGAGCCGGGTCAGGCCTAGCTTGCGCGCAGCCCAGACTGCCGCCAACGTGTCCTCTCAGGAGGGTGTTTTACTGCAGATCCTACGAACCAATCAAGGAACACCCGAGACACCACAACCTCCCACAGGCTGCCTCAGGGCTAGCACGGGACAAAGGTAAACTAGCCGACCAGCGCGTCGCTTAGGCCAACCACTTGGCGTGGGCGCATGGGCAATGTAGCGTCTACTAATACGATGAACACAATTTTTACATAAGGGGCTCCCCCTCCAAAATGCTCTCACTGCCATCTGGCCAAAACCTGAGTTCTATTCATGCAGGCTAAGGAAGTAGGAACGATGCACAATCAGTCAGATAAATCCCCCAATGCGTTCTCAGGAGCACCACCTGAGCCGTTGCTGGCGTCGCTGAACTCGCCATCGCTGTCCGCGTCGCCGCTAGCGGCGTCAGGGCCGTTCACCACGCCGCCCTCGTCGGCCGCCACGATCACGTCGTCGTTGTCTGAAGCGAAGGCCCTGATAAGAGCATCCACATTGTCTTCCACCCAGTGCGCCAGATCGCCTCGGACGGCCTAGGGGACTGGGGCGATGGCGGCGTCAAAATCAAAGTGGGGATCCATGTTCCGGAGGTGGCTGAAGACGCGAGAAAAGGCGCGCCCGAGCAGGGCGCGGCTCCTCTCCTCCACCAACCTATCAGCCCTGACCGACCGCGCCTCCAGCTAAGTCACCATGTTAGTGAAGAACTGAAGATTGCCAGCATAGTTGACTGCGTGCGGCTCGCCAACAGCCGCCTCGCAGATGTTGCCCAAGGCTGTGTTGGCTCTCTCCCGGAGCGTGGTGAGCATGGGGCCGTGCTCATGCTCCAGGATCCGCCGCTGACGTATCTCGTCCGCGTTCTGGCCCGCGACGACCTCAGCCTCCTCCACCCGCTAGCGGAGAAGGAGCACCTCGGCCTGGGAGGCGGTTAACTCACCTTGCGCCACCTCAAGAGCGGCCCGGAAAGCGTCGGCCCGCCGCGTTGCCTCCTCCAGCTTGGCCCTCAAGGCAGCAGTCCTGCCTTCAGCTTCGGCCCGGATCAACCCCAGCTTCTCTTCGAACTCGTGCTCGAGGTTCAAATGCGCCATCGCCACTCGACGTCCGACCTCCTCCAGGATGCGGGCTTCCTGTGCAGCAACATCATCCTCCGCCTGCGTCACCAAGCGCTCCCTCGTCTCCAGACGCTCGTACTCATGGGTACGTTCGGCGGCTTCCAGCGTCAGCGCCTCCTCATGCTTCTGGAGCTCTGCTGAGTCGCCGGAGGCCACCTTCATCGACGCGAGGGCTGCCTCGCGCAGCTCCACCTGCTCCTCCAGTGAGTGGCACCAGGCCAGGAGCTCCCGAGCCCGCTCCTCCGCTAACGTTCTCCGCCGGTCAGCTTCCCGAGCCTCCTCAGCGGCCCAAGATCGGGCCTCCCGAGAGGCCACCAGCGACGCCTTAGCCTCTGCGTCATCAAGATCGCGTTGACAGCGTGCAAGGGCGATGGCGCCCTCCAGCTCGCACCTCTCGGCAGCCAGGTGCAGGCCCTCGGCCTCAAGGCACGCATCTTCATCGGCAAGCTCCTCTCCAAGCAGGCTTACCGCGTCAGCCGCCCTTCAAAGGAATCCTTGGCGGAGAGCGCGATGCTCCTGAGCACGCTCGAGCACGTCTTCCACACCATCATCTGCCCCAAGCAAGTGCCGGGGGCCATGAGCCAGCACTCCCCCTCCGGGCTGGGGGCTGGCACCCTCGCGACGGCCGGGCACGCCGCGTCAGAAGCCCGGCCTGGGGCCAGCCCGTCCCCAGGTGAAGAGCGCAGGAAGCGCCTCAACCAATCGTAGTCCACGACCAGGTGACAAGCCCACGGCAGGCTAGCTATGCCACGAGAAGGCCCGCGAAGGATCGCGAGGTGCGCGGGGCCACGATACGCCTCGGGACGGTTCGCCTCGTCAATCGCCCTCACCACAAGGGCTCCACTGCTTGGAGCGCTTGAGGACGATGGAGGGGGCGAAGCCAAGGGGGACGGCTCCTCAGCCGTCTTCGCAAGCTCGGCTGGAAGGGGCCTGCGAAGCAAGGGTCAGTAAGGGCAACAGAAGGATCGGGAGCTGGGAAAGGAGAAGGCTTACTCATCAGTGGTGAAGTACTTCCTACGCTTCAGCAGGCGACAAGGGTAATCGTCGCCCAGGGCCTCCCTTCTCTTCCGGAGGGACTCAAAGTCCACGCGGAAGCGGCCTAAGAGTTGGGCACAGGGATCAACCTGCGACGAAGATGGAGCGTCAAGGCGATCTGCGTCAGGGGCGCCTGCCTGATGTGCGCCGCCAATCGCCTCGCCAAGAGATGCCGCCGGAGCCTTAGTGGCCTCGGTCGTAGGCGCAGAGGGCAGCTGCTTGTCACCCTCAGCCTCAGCGGCACGGGCCCAATAACTGCTTCCTCATGAGCATCGCCCGGCGCTGTTACCCCGCCGGGAGCCCCCTCGGCCTCTGGCGCCTCATGCCTCCCTGCTCCGCCACTTGAGGAAGAGCCGCCTTGGCCGACTGGAAGGGCAGTCACCACCACTGGGTTCACGCGAGGCCCCTGGAGGCCGGCGGGGCGCGGCCCCCACTCATCGAAGATAGGCATCTGCCTCACAAAATCACCCCCGCTCTGGCAGAGGTATGGCAAGGCCCCTCCCTGCTGGATGCTGCCAGGGCTGGGGTCCCCCGTCAGGGTCAAGAGCGCCATCCTCAGCACTTCAGGCGTCAGGTCCTCTTCCTGGAACCTCATACGATCATCGCGCCCGCTGAAGGCCCACATCCGGCGGGAGTGGCGTTGGAGAGGAGCAACGCGGTGTAGCAGGAACTCCTTCACCACCTTGGGCGCTGTCACGCCAATCGACCTCAAGAACGCGAAGCGGTGCCAGATGAAGACGAGCCGGGGGCTCTCAAGCGTCTCCTGGCCCTAGCCCGAATTGGGGACAGCAGGCGAAGTTGGCTCCGACAGCAGGGGGCTGGGCATCCCAGCATCCACATACAGCCACCGCTCGCGGAACCCAGCCGCGGGCGGAGGGAGCTTGAAGTCAATCCCAGAGGCCGCCGTCTCAGACGCGGCAACGAAGCTCACACATGCCCAGCATTGGGTAGGGTCAACAAGGCGCAGCGAGAAGAAGTGGCGCAGCAAGGCAACTGAAGGAAGGATGCCCATCATAGCCTCGCAAACAAAGGCGAAGACCGAAAGGAGAGTGATGGATTCAGGACCCAGATGCATCATGTGGATCTGATAATGGGAAAGCACGGCATTGAAGAAATCAGAAAAGGGAGGAACCAGACCAGCCCACAGGGCGTCGGCAAAATATGGGACCTCGGTGACTATCCTGTCGATGGAGAAGTGGGACGCGGGCCAGGCCGTCGTCCTCCCGCATTCATTGAAGATGGTGGCCAGAGCCGAGCTGATCTTGCCCAAGCCCTCGGCGGGGGCCACCAACGGCGGCGGGCAAGGCGGAGACACGGGTTTCTTCCCTCTTCCCTTCTTCGTCGGAGCCATGGCGATGGGAAAGGGGGGGAAGGTTCAAGATTGGGTTGAAAACAGAAACCAGAGTTTGAGCGGAGGAAGGACAGGGGGCGCTCGACCAACAGAAAGGGGAACGGCTGTGTACGACTACGGGTCCACCTAGCATGGAGCAAAATAAGGAGGGCGTGGGGGAACAGTGCCGCCCACGTCCAATCAACCGCCACGCGGCGTCCAAGGCCGCAGGCTGTTAGGGCCCACGGCGCTTCACTCTTGCCCTTCCGCCTCCCTGCACGGCCAAGTCCGGGCGCGCCTTGGGCCTGGGGGCTACTGTCGGCGTTCTGGGAACGGGGGTCCCCAGACTTGCCTGCCTGCAGCCTGCGGCGTGGCTCAAAGGGGGGCCCAGCACGGCCCATCTTCACCAACACAAACCCAAGACCCCGCGAGGGGCCAAGCCTCGTGGGGCGGACGACGCAGAGCTTCCTCAGGCACGGCCTCATCAGGCTGGCTCACGAGGAGGCGTAGAGACCAAGGTGGGGTACCTCACAAGGTGCCCGTGACGCAAGCCATGATGACCAAGGGCGCCAGGCGGGTGCCAGCCCGCGCAGTGTCCTCCTTTCCTCTTTGGTGCAAAGGGGGCAAGCGCAGCCGTGGAGTACCGAGGCATCAGGCAAAGGTTGCCATTTCGGTGCAACAAGACCAAGACCAGAAGGACTACAAGACGGAGGTCATTGTGGAGCCCAAGACGGCGTCACCACCAGAGCTTTGCGCAGGCGAAGACTACTTTTGTCAGGGTAGCTAGTACTGGCTGTCCCCCTTCAAATTAGCCCGCCATTGTTGGCTCCCTTCCCGCTCGATATTTGGGAAGAGGACCAGGGCCCCTATAAATAGGACCAGCCACCCACATAGCAGAGGGGTTTTTCTGGAGAGGAGGTTCTTTAGAGAGGGGGTTCGATCAAAGAGAGAGAGAGAGAAGGGTGACTGAACTCCACCCAGAAGTTCATCCCCCCAGCCAAGAACAGACCTTTGCGAGGCTGTTCTTCCTTGTATTGTTCATCATCATCAACCCAAGAGGCAATCCACCACACCACACACTGGAGTAGGGTATTACACCACAACGGTGGCCCGAACCAGTATAAACCCTGTGTCTCTTGTGTTGTTCTTTCCGTAGTTTAGATCTTAGCGAGGCGGAGGGGTGCAGGTAGGTAGGAGGCGAAATTTCCGCGCGCACCCCAGTGTTCGAACCTCAAGGGTCTGCCGGAACTCGGAATCCGACACTCTCCACGGGCTCCTGTTCAACCACCCCTCCACGGGCTACTGTTCATCCTGCCCTCCACCGTCTATTGCTCATCCTGCCCTCCACGGGGTGGTCCTGTTCATCCAGCCCTCCACGGGGTCCTGTTCATCCAGCCCCAACCGGCTCGATCGATCGGGGTCCTGTTCATCCAAAGGCAACACCACGGGGTCCTGTTCATCCACCCCCATCGGGAACTGTTCATCCAACCCCCCCCCCCAACGCTCACTGTTCATCCAGAGGCAGCATCGATCGGCTTCAGTTAGTAGCAGTAGCGAAGGAATCGCTCGATCGGGTTCAGTTAACAGCCATCGATCGATCGCTCGGGTTCAGTAACGCGTAGCCTGTAGTGCAATCGATCGGGTTCAGTTAGAGCCCAACGCCTCGCTCGGGTTTAGTTAGAGCCAATGCCTCACACACACACGCGTACGTGTACGAGAGAAGCACGCATCGCTCGGCCCCCGACCTCCCACCGTAACCGAGAACTCCCCGAAATTTTCCTCCCCCTCGCTTCCACCACGGTTTTTTCCGTCATGGATGGCCCAAAGAATGTCATGCAGCTGCGTCTCCAGCCCGCCCAGGACGAAAAGCCCATTTTCTGTCATGATTTTTTGTCGTAGAAGTAGGAGCCCACCACATCTATGATGATATCGGGTTTTGTCACAATTATCGTCATAGAAGTGTCATATGTATGACAAAAAAATTTCGTTCGGCCCAAAATGTCACGGATGTGTCTTTTTTTTGTAGTGAGGATTGAAAGTATGTCTAGAGGGCAGGGGTGATTAGACTACTTGACCAAATAAAAAATCTAACTTTTTCCCAATTTTAGTTGTGGACAGATTCTAGCAAATCTAGCAAGTCAAGTATCACCCTACACATGCAATTCTAAGAGTATAGCCACAAAAAGTAAAACATTGCACATGTAAGTAAAGGAGGGGTTTGGAGATTTCAAATGCAATGATGACACGGTGATTTTTGGTATGGTTCCGATAGGTGGTGCTATCATACGTCCACATTGATAGAGACTTCAACCCACTAAGGGTAATGGTTTCCTGAGTCCACGTAGGGCTCCACCCACGAAGGGTCCATGAGGAAGCAACCTTGTCTATTCAACCATGGCTTCCGTCCACGAAGGACTAGCCTCACTCGGGTAGATCTTCAGGAAGTAGGCGATCTCCTTGCCCTTACGAACTCCTTGGTTCAACTCCACATGATGTTGGAGGCTCCCAACTGACACCTAACCAACCTAGGAGACACCACTCTCCAAAAGGTAATAGATGTTGTGTTGGTGATGAAGTCCTTGCTCTTGTGCTTCAAATTATAGTCTCCTCAAAACTCAATCTCTCTCTCATAGATTTGGCTTGGGTAGGAGAAGGATTGGAGTGGAAAGCAACTTGAAGAGGCTAGAAATAAAGGTTCAAATGATGGAATCTCTTGATCTCAACACATGAGTAGGTGGTTCTTTCTCAGAAAATGAATGGTGGAAGTTGTGTTTCATTTTGGTGACTCTGTTTTAGAGTAAGTGGTGGTGGTGTGTGTGGGGGGGGGTATAAATAGGCAGCACCAAAAATCCAACCCTTACAAGCTTTTGACGCAACTTGGTGGCACCGATATGAGAATCTCAGTGAGACCAACTAGTGCAAAAGACTTGACAGTTAGGCTTTTCGGTGAGACCGATTGTACCAACTCGGTGGGACCAAAGTGCAATGGCTAGGAAAATCCACGTCTCAGTAATTCAGATTGATTCATCTCGGTGATTCTGAAATGAAACGACTTCATTATAGAAGCTTGGCAAGGCTGTCTCATTGGGACCGAGAACCATTTCGGTCAGACCGAATTGTTAGATTTTTGGTTGTGGCAATAGAATGATCATATCGGTGGGTTCGGAGTGGATTGTATCAGTGGGACCGAAATGATGAATTAGGGTTTGGACATATGTGTTTTGGGGAAAGTGATGGAGGGTTTTTGGAGAAATATCACTAAGCACTTTGAGCAACAACCTCATCAATAATACATCATCCCCTTTTAATAGTATTGGATTTCCTAAGGGACTCAATGTGATCTTTGATCACTAAACCAAAAATGTAGAGTCTTGGGGTAGCCAATTCTTGTTCTTCACATTTTTAGGGGTCCACATCAATTAGTCCATGCCATGCCTGTCGACGTTCTGGGAACGGGGGTCCCCAGACATGCCTGCCTGCGGCCCGCGGCGTGGCTAAGCCAGCAGGCCGTACGGCCCATCCTCATCAACAAGGCATCCAAGACCCTCGCGAGGAGCCAAGCCTCATGAGGCGGACGACACGAGACCTCCTCTAGAGTGGCCTACTCGGGCAGGCTCATGAGGGGCGGAGATATCAAGGTGAGGCAAACCTCACGAGGCTCTCGTGACGTGAGCCATGACGATCTGTAAGTGCATCTAGTGCCACCCCTAGTTGGTTTTGGAGTATTGACGACAAACCTAGTTGAGGGACTAATGTGTTTGTGAGAATTGCAGGACAACACAGGTAGAAGTCCCTCATTGATTCGGTTTTCCTACCAGAGATGACCCCTAAAAATATATGAAGACATTGATGTCAAAGGTGGTATATGAAGATATTCACATCGAAGACTATGACAAGAGAAGACATCGCTTGAAGCCTATGGAACTCGAAGACTTAGATCTTTCGTAGTTCTTTTTCTTCTTTGTTGAGTCATAGGAACCACCGTACTGTTAAGTGGGGTCCAAGAGAACCAGTCAAGAAGACTTAAGTGATGCTTAACCAAATCCTATGTCTTTGAGTGAAGACTATGAGAGCGAATCTTGTCCAGAGTCGGACAAGTCAGCTTTGCTTGTAGGCCAAGTAAAGTTGCCGTGTGAGTTTGAAATCTGACCGTTGGAACACATGTCAGTTCCTTAGTGACCCAGGGTCATTTTGGACAAATCAGGTCGGGTTGCCTAGTGGCTATAAATAGCCCACCCCCTACAACCATAAACGGTTGGCTGCTCAGAGTTAGTGCATGGCTTTTGTCGTTTGAGAGCAACCCACCTCGAAGCCTTTGAGAGATAATTCCTTGCGAGGATAAAGCCCTAACCACCCAGAGCCAAAGAGAGTTAGGCATCACTTAAGTCTTCTTGTCTGTGTGATCTGAAGACTTATTACACTTGAGGACTGTGAATCCTCTAGCCGGTTAGGCGTCGCATTCAGAGCATCCAAGAGACATTGTGGATCGCCGGTGAACGAAGTCTGTGAAGGTTTGGGAGTCTACCTTGAAGACTTACCAGAGTGATTGGGCAAGGTCTGTGTGACCTTAGCTCAAGGGGAATACGGTGAGGACTGGGTGTCCTGAGCTGCGTGTTCAGGACTGGGTGTCCGGGACTGTGTGTCCTCAGGTTTAAATACCTAGCCGCCCCAACCAGACGTACAGTTGTCACAGCAACTGGAACTGGTCCAACAAATCATTGTCTTCAACGAGTCACTGGTTTCATCCTTCCCGTCCCTTTACTTACTGTTGGTCCTTGTGAAGTCATTGTTGATTGCACTATCTTTTGTCTTCACTGAGTGACTGCATGTTCTGTTTGGCTTCATAATATCTTCCTACCTGATCCTCACTACCTAGCTGCTATTAGTCATTGTGCTTTCACTTCATTGAATACTTGACTATGGTTTGCCTAGTGTAGTCTACCTTCCGCTGCATGGTAATAGGTTTATTTCTATTGTTTGTCTTCGAAACTTCCACGTTCTGAAGACTTTCATAAAAATCGCCTATTCACCCCCCTCTAGTCGATATAACGCACTTTCAATTGGTATCAGAGCAAGGTACTCCCTTGTTCTGTGTGATTCGGTTTAACCACCTGGAGATTTAGCTATGTCGACTGCAGGGATAATTAAAGTCTCCGCTGCGTGCCCCGTCTTCGATGGAACTGAATATCCCTACTGGAAGAATAAGATGCGCATGCATCTTGAAGCCATTGACGTCGACCTATGGTATGTTGTCAAGAACGGCATTCCCAAGGCTGGAGAAGGTGTCACTGCCGCTGACGTCAAGAAGTTCGTTCAACTGGACTCTACTGCCAAGAATATCATCTGTGGTCATCTGACCAAAGGACAGTATGGCCGCGTGAGTGCTTTGGAAACATCTAAGCTAGTCTAGGACTGTCTCTCCAAGGTCAACAAAGGCGTCTCAACCCAGAGAGATCAGAGAATCAGTGTCCTTCGCAACCTCTTCAACCGCTTCAAGAGAAATGACAATGAGAATGTCCAGCTCACGTTTGATCGACTCACTGACATCACAAATGAGCTTCAAGCCCTCGGCGCTACTGAGATAACCAAGCATGAAGTCTTCAAGACACTCCTGAGATCACTTGAAAGTTCATTTGACACCCTAGCCCTGATGATTCAAGAACGTCCTGATTTCAAGACACTCGATCCATCTGACATACTTGAGAGGCTCAACACACATGAGTTTCAGCTTTCTGAGAAAAGAGATATTTACGGTCCCAACTATGGGCGAACTCGTGCCTTGAAGGCAAAAGCTGTCTCCTCATCTAAAGAAGAATCTGACAGCAGTTCTGATGACCCTGAAGACATTGGAAAGGAACTTGCTATGCTTGTGAAGAAGTTCCAAAAATTCACCAAGAAGAAAGGCTTCAGAAAGTCTTCACGATCAAGCTCAAGGAATGATGAAGCTTCTGCTCATGACTACAAGAAGAAAACATGCCACAAGTGCAAGAAAAATGGCCACTTCATCTCTGAGTGTCCGCAGTGGGACAATGAGAACAAAAAGAAGAAGAAGAGCAAGGAATATGACTCTGACGACAAGAAGAAGAAGAAATACTCAAAGTCTTCTTCCAAGTCTTCCTCAAAGTCTTCATCACACAAGAAGAGCTCATCTGGCAAGGCACGTGTGTTTGTTGGCAAGGAAATGGATTCAGAAGAGGAGTCCGCTTCTGAGGAGGCGGAGGTGGAGTCTGAGGAGGAGTCTGATTCTGGCGTTGCAAGTCTGGCTGCAGCATACGTTGCCAAGTCCATCTTCAACACTGAAGACAATGACTTCATCACCGACACCGATGCAAATGACAAGGACTACTCCGCTCCTACCTACTGCTTCATGGCACGCGGTAACAAGGTAAACACATGCACTACTCACTATTAAACATCTAGTGAAGATGACTCTGATTGTGGTTCCAGACCCAGCTACAAAACACTTGCTAAAATTGCAACTGAACAACAGAAAGCTATGGAACATATTCAAAAACTGTTAGACAAAAGCGATGATCTGTTAGGCGCTGAAATGACTCGATTTGAGTCCTTAATTGAAGACATAAAATATCTTCACGTTAAGTATGAGGAACTTGAAAGTCGTCATGAAACGCTCTCAACAACTCATGAAAAGCTTTCCTATGATTATCTTCAAAGGAAGCAAGATCTTGAGAAATTGAGAGCGTCTCATGAAGATCTTCAAAAGGAAAACGAGTCACGTCGCGCCGAACAGATCAGTTCCGCTCAGGAAGGATTTGAACCACCATGTCTTAAATGCATTGAGCGTGATAATGCTACTTCTGTTGCTGAATGTTCTACTGCTGCCACTGTTGCAATATCTTCAACTGTTGATGTGGTAACTAACCCCTCTGCTGAGGATACCACTGCTATTGCTGATGAGAATGCTAGGTTGAAGACATTGCTTGAAACCAGGATGTACAAAATCCTTAAAGGGCATCAGACACTATGTGATGTCCTCAAAAGGCAGATTCTGAACCGAAACCTGAGGAAAGAGGGTGTTGGGTTCGTAAGGAAAATGAATGCTGATGGCTCTTACTGGAAACCTGAGCAGTACCCCAAAACCACATGGGTTGTTGCAAAGGAACCTTCAGCAGATCCATCCAATCTATCTGGCTTCACTTGCGCTAACCCCATTGTCATTGATGAATCCTTTGATGCAAACTATAAACTGTTTAAGAATCAGAATGGTGAAGTGTTTGCCAAGTATATTGGTACTAACTGCAGGAATGGGCCGCCTATGAAGAAGATCTGGGTGCTGAAAAAGTGTTTGAAAAATCTTCCTGTGAATGTCATCATGACACCACGGGTGAAGAATACAAACCCCAGACCACAGGCTTCATACGGTCCAAAGGCTTCATACAGATAGAGGACTCACTTGAGTCGCACTAACGCAAATGTTTTGCAGGGAAACCATACTCAGGCCTATGAATATGAGCGCGGTTCATCGAACCGCCATGTTCATAAGACCAAGAACTATTCTGCTTATTCTTCTGAGTACTATTGTCCGCCTGCAAGACTTTTTGCTAGGGCTCCAAAGCCAAAGTTCTCAGATGCTGCACTTAGACTTATTGCTTCTAAGCCACCCTTGAAGATGTGGGTGGCTAAGAAAGCTTAACTCGCTTTTGCAGGGAAAGGTCTCCAGCAGAAAACCAAAATCGTCTGACGCTATTGCTGGGGACCTTAAACATCTTGTAGGGCGCAAGATCAAATGCCCGAATGGTCTTACTATGTACTTCGTTCCTGAATCGCTTGCTACTCTCCCTATCAGTCCTAATCTGGATCTAAGCTTTCATAACCCACTGGTTCGTCAAATGTTTTTGCTTCACAATTCTCTTCGTGAAGCCTATCCCCCTAACTGCACTATAGGGTACGACACCAGTGTCTTCAGAATGTATTATTGATAGTGGGTGTACCAATCACATGACTGGCAAAAGAAGCCTTCTTATGGACTCAACCTTACGTCCATCCGACAAGAGTCACATCACATCTGCTGACACTGGTAAAAGTAAGGTATTGGGTCTAGGTAGAGTTGCAATCTCAAAGGATCAACACATGGATAAAGTCATGCTTGTTGAATCCCTTGGCTTCAACTTAATGTATGTCTCAATGCTTTGTGATTTGAACATGATCGTAATATTTGGAAAATATCATTGCCTTGTTCTAATGGAATCTGACAAGTCTCTAGTGTTTGAAGGGTATCGGAAAGATGATTTGTACGTGGTAGATTTCTCAGCAGGACCACAGCTTGCCGTGTGTCTTCTAGCAAAAGCTTCAGAATGCTGGCTCTGGCATCGGAGGCTAGGGCATGCTGGCATGAGGAACCTCCACACCCTTGCAAAGAAGAAGCATGTCATAGGCATCGAGGGCGTCAAGTTCAAGAAAGATCACTTATGCGGTGCCTGTGAAGCAGGAAAGATGACGAGGGCCAAACATCCCTCAAAGACAATCGTGACAACTACTCAACCCTTCGAACTGCTCCACATGGATCTTTTCGGTCCCACTCATTACTCAACTCTTACTACTACTGCTTGTCTCTATGGCTTTGTCATTGTTGATGATTATTCTAGATATACTTGGGTGCACATAATCCTCTACAAGACTGAAGTGCAGGATGTCTTCAGACGCTTCACCAATCGAGCAATGAACAACTATGGCGCCAAGATAAAGCACATCAGAAGTGACAATGGCACTTAATTCAAGAACACTGGCCTTGATACATATCTTGATACTTTGGGCATCACACATGAATTCTCAGCCCCGTACACGCCACAGCAGAATGGCGTCGTCGAACGCAAGAACAGAACACTCATTGAGATGGCCCAAACGATGCTTGATGAATACAAGACTCCAAGAAAATTCTGGCCTGAAGCCATTGATACTGCATGCCATACAATCAATCGTGTTTATCTTCACAAGCTTCTGAACAAGACATCTTATGAGCTCCTTACTGGCAAGAAGCCAAATGTCAGTTACTTCAGAGTATTTGGTGCCAGGTGTTGGGTCAAGGATCCACATCACACTTCAAAATTTGCACCAAAAGCACATGAGGGTTTTATGCTTGGATATGGAAAGGATTCGCACTCCTACAGAGTCTTCAATCTCTTTCATTATAAAGTGGTTGAAATAGTGGATGTGCGGTTCGATGAGCCTAACGGTTCACAGAGAGAGCACCTGCCAAATGTGCTAGATGAAGTTCCATCTAGTGAATCAATCAAACTAATGGGAACTGGAGAAATCATACCCTCTGAAGATCAACCTGAAGAGGAACTTATCATCTCTGCACCTGATCAACCTGAAGACAATGCTCAGCCTGAAGACAATTCCACTAACAATGACAATGATCAGCAAGAGCAAAATCTTCGCCCTGTGCATCCTCGTGTTGCCAATGAAGTGCAGATTGAGAGAATAATTGATAGCATCAATGCACCCGGTCCGCTCACTTGTTCAAGGGCAACTCAGCTAGCAAATTTCTGTGGGCACTTCGCATTCGTCTCAATAACAGAACCCAAGAAAGTTGAAGAAGCCTTCATGGAACCTGAATGGATTCAAGCTATGCAAGAAGAGCTTCAACAGTTTGAGCTGAATAATGTATGGGAACTGGTTAAGCGTCCTGATCCTCGGAAGCACAATATAATAGGCACCAAATGGATATACCGCAACAAGCAAGATGAGCATGGTCAAGTTGTCAGAAACAAAGCTCATCTCATTGCTCAAGGATATACTCAAGTGGAAGGCATTGACTTCGATGAAACATTTGCACCTGTGGCTTGACTTGAAACCATACGCATACTGCTGGCCTATGCAAATCATCATAACATACTTCTATACCAAATGGATGTGAAGAGTGCTTTTCTCAATGGCAAGATTGAAGAAGAAGTGTATGTTGCACAACCGCCTGGCTTTGAAGATCCAAAACATCCTGACATGGTATACAAGCTCAACAAGGCACTGTATGGCCTCAAACAAGCCCCTCAGGCTTGGTATGACACACTCAAATACTTCCTGAAGAGCAAAGGCTTCATACCTGGTTCCCTCGACCCCACTCTCTTCACGAAGGCATATGATGGTGAACTGTTTGTGTGCCAAATATATGTGGATGACATTATCTTCGGCTGCACCAATCAGAAGTACAGTGAAGAGTTTGGATATATGATGCAAGAGCAATATCAGATGTCCATGATGGGAGAGCTGAAGTTCTTCCTCGGTCTTCAAATATGACAGCAATGCAATGGCATCTTCATATCTCAAGAGAAGTATCTCAAAGATTGCCTGAAGAAGTTCGGTATGAAAGACTGCAAAGGCTTCACGATGCCAATGCGAGCCAAACATCATCTGGGTCCCGACGACAATGGTATAGAGTTCGATCAAAAGGTATACCGCTCCATGATTGGTTCTTTACTTTATCTATGTGCATCTAGGCCAGATATTATGCTTAGTGTTTGCATGTGTGCTCGATTTCAAGTGGCACCAAAGGAGTCGCATCACTTAGCTGTGAAGCGAATTCTTCGATATTTGGCTCACACCCCAACTCTAGGATTATGGTATCCAAAGGGCTCACACATGTCATTTTCTGGGACGATCACTTGTATATTGGTCTTCAAAGAAGCAGAACTGTGTATCTCTCTCCACTGCTGAATCTGAATACATTGCTGCTGGATCTTGCTGCGCTCAGCTTCTGTGGATGAAGGAAACACTCAAGGACTATGGCATTCATCTGAAGCAAGTGCCACTCTACTGCGACAACGAAAGCGCCATCAAGATTGCCAACAACCCAGTTCAGCACTCGAAGACAAAGCACATTGAAATTCGTCATACTTTCTCAGAGATCATGTTGTGAAGGAAGACATTGATATCATACACGTCAACACTGAAGAGCAATTGGCAGATATCTTCACCATGCCCTTGGATGAGAAGAGATTTTGCAAGTTACGGTGTGAGCTAAATATCTTGGAATCCTCAAATGTCATGTGATCAGGCACACATCCTAACACTTATGCATATTGATGACTTAGATGTGCAACACACGAAGTAAAGTATATCTTCAATCAATGAAGACATACATTCTAAGTGTGAATACATTAATGTGGAATTCGACTTCGGAGCGCCACGATAATTGTGCACCGTGTCTGGGTCTAATACTTCCTATACGGTGGGTAACGCCACCACCAAAGGTTCTGTTCGAAGTGTTTCACTCATGGCGTTAAATTTGCTATGTCTTCACATTTGGTTTGGCTTCAATCTCAACATGTCTTCATGATTATCTTCACTATGTTGAATATATATATATATATACACTAGTGTTCTGTCCTCTACAACATTCACTTATAGCTATGTCTTCTTGTTGAATCTTTTGAACTAAGTGAATGTAATCGGACCCTAACCTCTCTATGCTTTCTATCTCAAACTCTATCTCTCCAAATCATATGCATTCTATTGAAACTGTCGAATGTCTTCTCTGCGTCCTTGTCAGTAGAAGATACAGAGACACACATTAAGTCCGTTTTCAATGCTCATTCCTTCACCTGAAACCCAGAGAAGTGGGAACGACCACCCAACAATCCAGGCGTGCGTGGGACGTGGAACGACCCCTGATATGCTGCATGATGGCCACGTGTTCATCAGATGTGAATCGCCAGGGGCACCTGTGTAATAACACTGAGCCGCCCCTGTCCCTATAAATACATGCCTCACCACAGTCATTATCTCTTCTTCCACTCCCGCACGAACCCTAGCGCCGCCGCTAGCCCTCGACGACGCCGGCGACGAAGCGCTTCGCTGCCGCAACCTCTCCGACGCCGTCTTCACGCCGACCGCGGACATCGTCCTCTCCGCCGTCGCCGTAGGTGTCCTCTGTCGCCAAGTTAGGGCACGGACGATCGAACTGCTCGGCCTCCTCTTCCACACCGTCTAGCAGTTCTAAGTGTGGTAAATAAAACTTCCTTTTTATGGCCCCTTTTGATCCTATAGCTTTGTCACTTTCTACCACAAGCAGTTTCTATTCACACAAGTTGGATCTCTTTCATACTGCATCTCATAACATGCCTAGTATATTCACTTATGCTCCACAAAGTAGTTAGATTCCTCACTTGTACTGATCTCTGGATTCGTAAAAATCTGGAACCAACTCCTTATCTATGAGTGAATGTCTTCGCACGATGAGGTCAATGTCTTCTAAATTGATTTATCTTCAAAATCTTCTGAGAATGCATATGACCTCTTCCCTTTCCCTCACACCTTAATGCTGTCACAGGTACATGTCCGTGGGAGAATCCCTTGGTTCTCATTGTCTGCATTCATTTGCAGAATTCCTACAGCATCATATAAATTCTCCCGAAGCCAGTTCCTGTTTGTCCAGCAAGCGAAAACCTTTGAAGCCTTTGAACGTATTGAAGCCTTTTAGTTTAAAATTCGTGGCTTCAGAGAAATCTGCAAGGAAGGGTGGCAGAAAGCATAGAGGAGAAACATCAAGAGATCTGCCCGATGACCTCTCAGAGCTGTACAAGAGAGATCCTGAAGAGGATTACAATCAGCGCAAGACATGAATCCAATGGATTCGACGCTATTGGGCAGAACAGTGGTTCAAGTACAGATTTGTGACCAAGGAATATGCTGAAAAGAATGCCATCAAGCGACCATGGGGAGACATCCTCTACAAAAATCTTCAACCCAGGACCAGAGATGAAGCCATTGAACAAGGCTTATATCCCTGCATGGTCCGTGGACCATAGCCTGCGGATGCTGACCCATCGTCACTGCTATGGTGTCGCGATGACAATTTGTTTAAGCGCAACTTCCAGTTTGCCCAGAACTCAGCGAAGCAGAACAAGAAGTCTTTGGGATTAGACTTCAACCCTGGTCCCTCTGCTCCCCGTGCTGATGGAACTCGTGAAGCTGAACCCAATCTTCTTGGGCCCTTCTACAACTTGGAAGGTCCCATCACTCACATCGTGGTTCAAGGGACAGCCGTGAATGAGCCTGCAGATGATGCTGAATCAGATGAAGCGCCTGCAGTGCCGAAGCCAAAGAAGTTGAAGCAGCCTAAAGCTTCAAAGCCTGCCTCTGCACCAAAAATCTCACGGGCGAAGCCACTGGCGACTGCACCTCCTGAAGACAGTGTGCAGTCTGAAGATTTGTCACGCATCTCCAAGCCCCAGAAGGTCACGATGCCTCTGCCACACACCGGCCAAGAACTGACTGCTGCTGCCATTCTGCGAAACGATGCCATTGATCTGTCCAGTGATGAAGATCTTGCAGATGACGCTCTTGAACAACTCATCAAGAGCAAAGAAGAAGCAGAAATCTTCAATGATATGCCTCTCTTTGACGTGACAATAATCCACAACTTCATTGATGAGTGGTTTGACACGCCCAACATCAGCTTCGAAGATCTGCAACTACCCATTGGCCTCAGTGTCGCCTTCCATGGCGCCATTGCTTCAGAATTAGCCATCGCCCAGCGCATTGTTGAACTGAAGCAAAAGATTGACTTTGAGAAAGCTCAGTTCAAGAAGCATATGGCCAAGCTCATCGTGCAAGAGGTGAAAAACTTCAAGATTATGCTGCACGAGCTCAAAGAAGCCTTTCTCAAGAAACGCGCAGAAGCTCAGGGTTCTCGTGAGCGCATGAAGAGCCTGGCTGACAAGTGTGTGCAAGGCTACAACGCGGCTGAGAAGCGCAAGGCCCTTGGGCGTCCGGGCATTGATCCCAGGATGGCTGCCAAGCAGAAGAAGAAGCCCACTGTGGCCGAACCCAACGCACCAAGGCACGAAGCAGATCCCATTGTCTTCCCAACTAGCATGACTGGCTCGAAGCCAAAGGCCCGGTCAACCGCTTCAGAGCTGAAGAAGATGAGGACTGCTAAGGCTAAAGCAAGGAAGAGGAAACATCCTGAAGCCGCTGCTACTGCCCCCTCCAAGAAGAAGCGGAAGACCAAGAAGGAACGGGCTGCTCCCACAGAGCCCTTGATTGTTGAACCCATCTCCATGGTTCGCCCTGACGCTGAACCTCAAGAGCGCCAACTGACTGTCCATGAGCCTGCTTTCACAGGGGCTCATGAAGCTAAAGACTTTCCAGCAGCTGATCCAATCGCTGCTGAAGACATTGGTCACCATGACCACGATGATGCAGTTCTTCCTCAGCTCGAGCACCAACAGGTATCATTGCCTGTGCTAACGCACAGCGAACTCATCAGCATTGGTCGTCCTCTGACGCCAATTGCTTAGGATGCATCATGGGCTGATTGCCCACAAGCACAAGAGGAAGAAGACTTTGAGGCCCAGCCAACTCCAACTCCACAGGCGTCGCCAGCGTTACGCAGGCTTCGCAAAGGACCAAGGCCTCCAGTCTCTGAGTCTGAAGCTAAAGCTGCTGAAGACATTCCGGCTGCATCAGCCGATGAAGAAGAAACCCCAAAAGCTGCTACTCCCCCGTCCCACCAAGAAGTTGTTCTCGAGGAGAACGTGACTGTGACCGACCCTCCAGCTCGTCAAGTGGAGGTTGAGAATCTCGAGGCTGCCACCACCATCACCAATGAAGCCAATGACACTGTCATGGCTGAAGCCAGTGTGGAGCCTTCACCAACCCAAGCACCAGAAGTCAGTGAAGCCAATGATGCTACTGCTTCTGTTCCTGCACCTGCTGCTGGTCCTCAGTTTGACTACCATGTTGACCACAGGCCTCAGGTACAGAAGCCAATCCCCAGATTTCCCAGGTTTCCAGGTCTTGCATCAGCACCTGGATCCTTCAATGTCAATGGCTTCAAAGCAGACAACACTTTCTTCAATAGCTCCCAGAACCCCTACTCAAGGGAAAGAATATCATCTGATCGGTTCTGGAGCTATCCGCAGCGAAGCTATTACTCCTGCATTCTATACAATCAAGGTCGCATATTCCCACATAAGCATCTTGACATTGAAGCAATAGCTGGTCTGCCCTGTCTGGAAGAAGCTCTGGATTGCTTCAAAGAGGTTGGATTGCTGCCGTTCGTCACCGACCAAGAGCATTGGAATGAAGAGTTGCTGCTCCAGTTCTATGCCACACTTCACATCCGTGGGTACAACAGAGATCCGAAGACTTGGGTACTGGAGTGGATGACAGGAAATGTTCATCACGAAGCCAAAGCCTTTGATATCATTGAGCTCACTGGTCTGCCCAATCCTGGCAATCTCTATGAACATGGCTGTCAGCTTCACAGTGAAGCTGTGGAGAGCATCTTTTAGAAGCCTGAACCTAACATGAGTCAGATGCTCAGTATGATGAAGCCATTGCCCCAAGATGCTGCATATCCCAAGGAGTTCTTCATTGAAGAACTTGAGTATCTGCCAAGAACTATTTATCACATCATAAGGCGAACTCTCTGGCCCATCAAAGGACATTCTCCACATGCCAAGCTAGAAGGTGCAATGAAGACTCTGGTCTTCTATATTCTTCATGGCAAATGCTTCAATGCATAGGACTTCTTCATCCGCCAACTTGCTGCATCAGGCTCTAATCTTTTTGGCTTGAAGTTCTACGCTCCATGGATAATGCGGCTGATTAAACTTCACTCCGCTATCTCATATCAGCCATCTGCTCGCAATCATCGGATCTTTCTGCCTGATGTGGATATGTCTGATGAAGCCATTTATCCTGAGCCTGCCAAGGAACCTCTAAGTCTTCAGAATGCGGAGCATCAAAGTTTTTCTCAGAACATTGAAGGAGTTGAAGCTGTCACTCGTGTGTATCCTTTTGCTGGAACTACACGTGCACCACATCTTGCCTTTACTGAAGCCACCGATAGCACAATTGCCCAACGACCCAAGAAGCACACTCGTGTTCTCAATGACCGAGAGCTTCTGGTGGCTCTTCATCAGAAACAGGATAGGCATCATGACTGGCTGAAGCACCAAATGCAAAGCCTCTTGGTGGATGTCAATCGCATTCGCAATCTTGCCACCAAGAATGCCTTTGTTGCCCATGAAACCTCTCGACGCACATGGAAAGGGCTGACGCTGATGTGCTCTGAAGATGATCTTCAAGAGGATGGCTTCTCCGAACGCTTCAAGTTTGACTCCACACCTCCTCGAAGAGCAGTGCTGCGACGAACTCCATCTCTTGAAGACTCTGAGTTCTCTTCCTCTGCTGCAACTGTGAATGCCAGAGTGATCGAGGACGAAGACGATGCTACTTCACCGACACCTCTTTCAGCATGCTTCGACACTGCTCCAAGTTCTTCTACACCGCCGAACACCACCGACGACCCTGCTGCTTCACCTACTCTTCATGGGAACGAGTAGATGCTCTATGTCTTCAAACCTTTTTGGTCCTTACTAACAAAAGGGGGAGAAGCATATGAGTTTGATAGTCTTCAAGCGGGTCCATATGGGCGGTTGCTTTATATTTTGCTTCGTGTTTACAACTCTCGTTTTGATACATTTGGTTCTTTCAGTTGTAACACTTAAACTCGATGGTCGTCTGCTACTTATTAGCCACTTTGTGATGCGATGATAAATTCCGCATGTGCGACGATAAATTCCGCACTTAGATCATTTTGCATACATCCATTTTCCATTATGCATGTCATTATCTTCACATACCTTCTCATGCATAATGAATTGTCATCATAAGTTGAAGAGGATCTCCACGAGTATAACCTGCCATGTGCATTTGCATTCCAAAAGCAAATTACTTATATGCACATCTTCAGGGGGAGCCCTTGCAACTTATGAAGATAATTCCTTATACTTTTGCAATTTCACATATTATATTCCCCTTTGAAAACTTCAACTAGTTTGTCATCAATCACCAAAAAGGGGGAGATTGTAAGTGCATCTAGTGCCACCCCTAGTTGGTTTTGGAGTATTGACGACAAACCTAGTTGAGGGACTAATGTGTTTGTGAGAATTGCAGCACAACACAGGTAGAAGTCCCTCATTGATTCGGTTTTCCTACCAGAGATGACCCCTAAAAATATATGAAGACATTGATGTCAAAGGTGGTATATGAAGATATTCACATCGAAGACTATGACAAGAGAAGACATCGCTTGAAGCCTATGGAACTCGAATACTTAGATCTTTCGTAGTTCTTTTTCTTCTTTGTTGAGTCATAGGAACCATCGTACTGTTAAGTGGGGTCCAAGAGAACCAGTCAGAATGACTGAATGATGCTTAACCAAAACCTATGTCTTCGAGTGAAGACTATGAGAGCGAATCTTGTCCAGAGTCGGACAAGTCAGCTTTGCTTGTAGCCCAAGTAAAGTTGCCGTGTGAGTTTGAAATCTGACCGTTGGAACACGTGTCAGTTCCTTAGTGACCCAGGGTCATTTCGGACAAATCAGGTCGGGTTGCCTAGTGGCTATAAATAGCCCACCCCCTACAACCATAAACGGTTGGCTGCTCAAAGTTAGTGCACAGCTTTTGTCGTTTGAGAGCAACCCACCTCGAAGCCTTTGAGAGAGAATTCCTTGCGAGGATAAAGCCCTAACCACCCAGAGCCAAAGAGAGTTAGGCATCACTTAAGTCTTCTTGTCTGTGTGATCTGAAGACTTATTACACTTGAGGACTATGAATCCTCCAGCCGGTTAGGCGTCGCGTTCTGAGCATCCAAGAGACATTGTGGATCGCCGGTGAATGAAGTCTGTGAAGGTTTGGGAGTCTACCTTGAAGACTTACCAGAGTGATTGGGCGAGGTCTGTGTGACCTTAGCTCAAGGGGAATACGGTGAGGACTGGGTGTCCTGAGCTGCGTGTTCAAGACTGGGTGTCTGGGACTATGTGTCCTCGGGTTTAAATACCTAGCCGCCCCAACCAGACGTACAGTTTTCACAGCAACTGGAACTGGTCCAACAAATCATTGTCTTCAATGAGTCATTGGTTTCATCCTTCCCTTCCCTTTACTTACTGTTGGTCCTTTTGATGTCATTGTATGATTGCACTATCTTTTGTCTTCACTGAGTGACTGCGTGTTCTGTTTGGCTTCATAATATCTTCCTACCTAATCCTCACTACCTAGCTGCTATTAGTCATTGTGCTTTCACTTCATTGAATACTTGACTATGGTTTGCCTAGTGTAGTCTACCTTCCGCTGCATGGTAATAGGTTTATTTCTATCATTTGTCTTCGAAACTTCCACGTTCTGAAGACTTTCATAAAAATCGCCTATTCACTCCCCTCTAGTTGATATAACGCACTTTCATAAATGAACTGCTATACCTGTCGGTATTTGTGAGGATGTGCATGTTGTAGTCGCAAATGTTACTATTTTGACGGACTTTGTTATTCTTGATATTCCCGAGGATGATAGTATGTCTATTATTCTTGGAAGACCTTTTCTTAATACTTCAGGGGCTGTTATTGATTGCACTAAAGGCAATGTCACTTTTCATGTTAATGGTAATGAGCATACGGTACACTTTCCGAGGAAACAACCTCAAGTTCATAGTATCAATTCTATCGGGAAAATTCCATCGATTATATTTGGAGGTTTTGAGTTTCCTCTTCCTACTGTCAAGAAGAAATATGATATTCTTATTATTGGGGATGCGCATATCCCCGTTGAGGTAACCTAGTGTTATTCAAAATTTCTCCGGTTTCATGTTAATCGGAATGAGTTTGTTAACAAGACTTGATCAACCTTGTTAGTGGATTCCTTTTGACGAGCATGAGATGGATGAAACTAGAAGCACAACCTTCTGTACCCTCTCTATACTTTCTGTTATTTAGTTAAAATAAAGTAAAAATAAATAATTTTCTGTCTGTTATCTGATTATCCGTGCAATATAAAAATACCTCGAAAATAAAAGTTCTCCAAATGCCCTGAAAATTAAATATGAATATTTGAGGATTTATGGAACAAAGAACACACCAGGGAGGGCCAACCACCTTGCCACGAGGGTGGAGGGTGCGCCCACCCCCCTAGGGCATGCCCCCTGCCTCGAGGGCCCACAATGGCCCTCCTCCACTTATTCTTTCAGCCACACACTTCATCTTCCTCCCCCAAACACGAAAAACTAGCTCAACCCCGAGTCCAAGCTCGTTTTGCTGCCATTTTCGATCTCCTTGCTCAAAGCACCTCTCACAAAACTGCTTGGGGAGATTGTTCCTTGGTATGTGACTCCTCCATTGGTCCAATTAGTTTTTGTTCTAGTGCTTTATTCATTGCAAATTTTTGTTGCTTAGGTGACCCTGTTCTTGACCTTGCATATCAAATTTATATGGTCAAAAGTAGTTTTGATGCATGATATAGGCCCTATGCACTTGTAGGAGTAGTTGCTATCAATATTATTGAGTTTGTTTTACTTTTATTTTGAAGTTACTAAAAATTTCAGAATTTTTCAGAAAATGATGAGGAGATTATTGAGGGGCTCATCGAGCCAAAGCTCGAAGGAAAAGGCACCGAAGCCTAAGTATAATTTGTCGCGCACCGCGGAGGTTCGGGCGTGTGAATGGCCTTCCGAGGATTTCTTGAGAGCAGCCAGTATTTATGAAGATTTTCATGAATTGGATCATAATGCACGCCTCACCGGTTTCCTCCACGACCAATGCGATCAGTATCTCTTACTCACAAATACCTTTGTGCAAAACTTTCATTTTCATTCTAGGAACTCACCACCTATGGTGGAGTTTCACTTATATGATGAGCATAAGGAGATGTCACTTTATGATTTCTGTCAGGTTTGTTTAGTTCCTTTTGGGGGCAAGACAGAAGAACCACATCATCGGGATTTATTAATACTATCACTATAGGGGAAACTAGGAAGGTTTCCGATGCACGAATCACTAGTATACATTTTCCTGTCTTACGTTACTTTGCATTATTTGCTAGTCGTTGCTTAATTGGTCGCGGAAACTGTGGAAACCTTAGTATCCCTGATATTATTATTTTGCTCCAAGGTTTATACAGTGATAACACTTTTAGTATGGGCGGCATTATTGCTAGACGGTTAAGTATGAACCGTACTAAGGGTCCCATCTTTGGAGGCATCTATGCTACACGCCTAGCTGCACATTTTAACATAGCTATTAGGCATGCTGAGAAGGAAGAAAAAGTGCTGCCTCGTGTTTATTTAGATTATAAAAGTATGGTGGCACATGATTTTATTGTTAAGAATAGGGTAGGAGAGCTTAAATATCAATTGTTCTTTAATAAACATCATCCTGAGACTATTACCTTGCCTGCTCCTTCTTTGTTTGATTTGACTGTAGGCACGTACCTTGTTCCGTTGACGGCTATCCACGCCTACTGGAACCCTGCACCAGCCGAGGAGCCAGAACCGGAACCACAATTTGATCCTTCACGACAGTCTAACTATCAGTGGGATCCGGAGATGATTGCCAGCCAGTGGCAATCGGAGCCTTCTTCTTCCTCATCACAGTACGACCCCAACAACTATTATTATGGATATCAGCCAGGCCAGCCGTGGCCATAGACCAACTTAGGTCAAAAGCCAAAGCTTGGGGGAGTACGTATTTCTCACCGACATTACATTTATGTTCACACACACTCATTGCTAGATGTTGGTGCTCATACTTTTTCATTGTATCATCCATGCTAGTTTATTTCCTTTTGTGCTTTCTTCTTGTGTGTTTAATAAACCTTAAGAAAAATAAAAAAAATTAGTTGTAGCTTTTAATTAATTTACTTTCCATCCTGTAGTAGTAATTAAAAAGAAACCCAAAAAATATTTCCTGTTCTTCTTTTGCTTGTTGGGAGCTTTCCCATGTAAATAGTTTTATTTCTTTTCTTTCTTTGGGGGGTCAGTAGGAGAAGACAATGATTAAATTGTTGAAGTGTCTCTTTTATGCATTATTGTTTATCTGACAAAAGAGCCCATATTGCTTTGTCTTCTCCTGTTTATTGAATGCTCGCAGATTCCAGCTTAGTCCAATGCACGTGCACTCTTATTATTATTCACATCGTTCGCTTGTGCAAGTGAAAGGCAATTATGATGATATATGATGGACTGGCTGAGATGAGAAAAGCTGGTACGAACTCGACCTCTTTTGTTTTTGTAAATATGATGAGTTCATCGTTCTTGATTCAACTTGTTATGAATAAACATGTTTGCAATGACAATTAGAGATCATAGTTGCTTGTGCCATGCTTGATTAGCTATGAGTTATAATGGTTTACCTTGCATGCCAACATGCTATTAAAATGGTTATGATGTGGTATGATAGGGTGGTATCCTCCTCTGAATGATTTAAGGGACTTGACTTGGCACATGTTCACGCATGTAGTTGAAACAAATCAACATAGCATTCACGATATTTATGTTCATGGTGGATTATATCCTACTCATGCTTGCATCCAATGTTTATTAATTTTAATGCATGTACATGGCTGTTGTCGCTCTCTAGTTGGTCGCTTCCTAGTTTTTTGCTAGCCTTCACCTGTACTAAGCGGGAATACTGCTTGTGCATCCAAACTCCTTAAACCCCAAAGTTATTCCACATGAGTCCACTATACCTTCCTATATGCGGTATCTACCTGCCGTTCCAAGTAAATTTGTATGTGCCAAACTCTAAACCTTCAAATAATCATCCTATTTTGTATGCTCGAATAGCTCATGTATCAACTAGGGTTGTCTGTATCTTCCATGTTAGGCGGGTTATTCTCAAGAGGAGTGGACTCGCTCCTCACTCACGAGATAAATGGCTGGTCACCGGGATGCCCAGTTCCATGCTTTATGCAAACTAAATCAAAATAATCGCAAACAAAACTCCCCCTGGGACTTGATGTATGTTGGAGGCACTCGTTGTTTCGAGCAAGCCATGGATTGATGTTTGTTGGTGGAGGGGGAGTATAAACTTTACCATTCTATTTGGGAACTGCCTATAATGTGTGTAGCATGGAAGATATCGCCATCTCTTGGTTGTTATGTTGACAATGGAAGTATACCGCTCAAAATATTATTCACCTCTATTTCAAAACCAAGCTCTGGCACCTCTAAAAATCCCTGCTTCCCTCAGCGAAGGGCCTATCTATTCACTTTTATGTTGAGTCATCACCCTCTTATTAAAAAGCACTAGCTGGAGAGCGCAGCTGTCATTTGCATTCATTATTGTTAGTTTACATTGGGTGTGACTATGATTGGATCTCTTTTACCATGAATTATAATGTCTAGTCAGTCCTTGATTTTTAAAGGTGCTCTGCATTTATGTTTTGCGGTCTCGGAAAGGGCTAGCGAGACACCATCTTGTTATATCATATTATGATTGTTTTGAGGAAGTGTTGTCATTCGAGATTTATTATTATGGCTCGCTAGTTGATTATGCTATTGATATGAGTAAACATGAGACCTGAGAATTATTGCAAATATGGTTAGTTATAATCTTTGCTGAAAACTTGAATGCTAGCTTGACATATTTACAACAACAAGAGCAAACAGAGTTTGTAAAAGTTTTTCTTTATTTCTTTCAGTTTGTCAACTGAATTGCTTGAGGACAAGCAAGGGTTTAAGCTTGGGGGAGTTGATACGTGTCCAACGTATCTACTTTTCCAAACACTTTTGCCCTTGTTTTGGACTCTAACTTGTATAGTTTGAATGGAACTAACCCGGACCGACGCTGTTTTCAGCAGAATTGCCATGATGTTGTTTTATGTGCAGAAAACAAAAGTTCTCGGAATGACCTGAAACTCCACGGAATATCTTACAGTAAATAATAAAAAATCCTCGCCAAAGATGAAGACCAGGGGGCCCACACCCTTCTCACGAAGGTGGGGGGCGACCCCCCCCCCTAGGGCGCACCCCCTACCTCGTGGGCCCCCTGGAGACCTCCCGACTCCAACTCCAACTCTATATAACTGCTTTCGGGGAGAAAAAAATAGAAGAGAAGAAATCATCGCGTTTTACGATACGGAGCTGCCGCCAAGACCTAAAACCTCTCGGGAGGGCTGATCTGGAGTCCGTTCGGGGCTCCGGAGAGGGGTATTCGTCGCCGTCGTCATCATCAACCATCCTCCATCACCAATTTCATGATGCTCACCATCGTGCGTGAGTAATTCCAGCGTAGGCTTGCTGGACGGTGATGGGTTGGATGAGATTCACCATGTAATCGAGTTAGTTTTGTTAGGGTTTGATCCCTAGTATCCACTATGTTCTGAGATTGATGTTGCTATGACTTTGCTATGCTTAATGCTTGTCACTAGGGCCCGAGTGCCATGATTTCAGATCTGAACCTATTATGTTTTCACCAATATATGAGAGTTCTAGATCCTATCTTGCAAGTCTATAGTCACCTATTATGTGTTATGATCCGTTAACCCCGAAGTGACAATAATCGGGATACTTACTGGTGATGACCGTAGTTTGAGGAGTTCATGTATTCACTATGTGCTAATGCTTTGTTCCGGTTCTCTATTAAAAGGAGGCCTTAATATCCCTTCGTTTCCGTTAGGACCCCGCTGCCACGGGAGCGTAGGACAAAAGATGCCATGCAAGTTCTTTTCCATAAGCACATATGACTATATTCGGAATACATGCCTACATTACATTGACGAACTGGAGCTAGTTCTGTGTCACCCTATGTTATGATTGTTACATGATGAACCGCATCCGGCATAATTATCCATCATTGCTCCAATGCCTACGAGCTTTCCATATACTGGTTTACGCTTATTTACTTTCCCGTTGCTATTGTTACAATCACTACAAAATACCAAAAACATTACTTTGCTTTCATTACTCTTTTGTTACCGTTACCATCACTATCATATTACTTTGCTACTAAACACTCTGCTGTAGATACTAAGTTTCCAGGTGTGGCTGAATTGACAACTCAGCTGCTAATACTTGAGAATATTCTTTGGCTCCCCTTGTGTCGAATCAATAAATTTGGGTTGAATACTCTACCCTCGAAAGTTGTTGCGATCCCCTATACTTGTGGGTTATAAGACTAATTTCTGGCACCGTTGCCGGGGAGCATAGTTCTATTCTTTGAGTCACTTGGGATTTATATCTGCTGGACACTATGAAGAACTTGAGAGATCCAAAAACCAAGATCTATCCCTCAACTTCGAGGGGAGGTAAGGAACTGCCATCTAGCTCTACACTTGATTCACCCTCTGTTATGAGTAAGCTTGCGACACCTAAACCTGTTTCTGCTATTCGTTCTGATATGTCGCATGTTATTGATGATGTTACTTCTGCTATACATGATACTTATGATGAAACTACCTCTATGCCTAATACTACTATGCCACTTAGTGATTTTCTCGAGGAACGACTTGCTAGGGCTAGAGAGATTGAAAATATTGAATCTGATTATGAAGATGAAAGTGATGATGAAGAATCACTTGTTATTCCTGATGGTTATTTATTTGATCAAGATGCTTCTTTAGCTATTTTAGCTTGCAAAGATAGATATGAACTCAAAAGGTTATTAGCTAAATGGAATAAGCAATCTCTAAATACTAGGATGAGACCTGATCCTGCTTTTGCTACTTCACATATCTGTGTTGCTAATAAGGATTATGAATTCTCTGTTGATCCTGATAATGCATATAAAACATCCAAAACAGATAATATAATAGCATGGAACAATCAAAAATTATAGATACGTTGGAGACGTGTCACCTTGATGTAAATGTTTGCGAATAGCACACGGTTCATTGATGAAAGCTGTGTGCCTACCAAACCGTGGCTGATGACCCCTACTACGTGCGATGTGAGTCATGCATTCTGATTGCACGGAACCCAAACCCCACGGATCGTATGTCTCCACCATTGGATGCTCCCATATCAAACGACAATCCTCATCCCTTTCATCACCACATGCAGTTGTAGTTAGGATTTGATTTATATGCACAAAATGCATGGTAAATGCAAAAAATGCCTTAAATCTAGCAAACGAGCCCTGAAATGCGCCCAAAAAAATAACAAACCTAGGGTATAATGGTGATTGCATACCATGGAATTTTTTTAGGCAAAACGATGAAGTCACCGACGACTTGAATTTGAATTGCCACGTGTCCTTTTGGAAACTATGATCCTCCTTGTGAGATGCTCCGGTTTCCAAGGAGTGGTTATCAAAACTTGTGCCAAACTTTACCAAAAAATTTCCACGGGTTCGTGATTGAACGCCATGGTGACACATTGGTTTTCGTGATTTTCGGACTCTATCTGCATTTCTTGTAATTAAAATACCAACAAGACCTAAACCGATGGCCGCATCTCGCAGCCGAAATGTTTGAATTCTTCGCATTTCTGGGACAATGAATGAAAACTCGAAAAGTGACACTCGATTGATTTTTACACCTTCTTTGCTAACACCCACATGTAGTTGCATTAGGGTTTTGATTTATATGCACTAAGTGCATGGTGAATGCAAAAAATGGCTAAAATATAGCAGACGAGACCTGAAATGCGCCCGAAAATCAAACCTAGGGTATAATGGTGATTGCTTACTATGGAAATTATTTTTTGAGGCAAAACAATGAACTCGTGTCTTCATTTAAAAATTAGCACGTCTTCATTTCAAACGAAATTATGTTGTTTGTGCACACGGGCGCGTAGAGGCAACCATTTGCATAGGCCTGTCTGCACTGCGAGCGGTGCTCTTTTTCACATTTTTCACCGGAGCTGGCAACATCTCCCCACCGCCCGCCCCTGTTTCACTCGATAGTCCGCATTTCTACCCAAACTCCATCACCAGCTCCCCCCCTCCCCCAGATTCACAGCAGAACACTTTTCAGCCCCGACGTGCTCAACTCGGTTGTGTGCCCGCTCTTCGGCATCAACCCTACCTTCTCTGTCGTTCCCAACACGCGGTTGCCCGCGCCTCACCGTCTTCGTTTGCTTGCCAGCTGCCCTCGAGCATATCGATCATGTAATCCTTGCCTCTCCTGTCGGATTTGCACAAAAACCTGTAAGTTACTACTATCCATTACGGTGAGGCATATTTCCGCGTGGCCCCTCTTCCTATTTGGTTCGGCATGTTTCCCAATTATAACATACTACCGCGTGGCCCCTCTAGTCGATATAATGCACTTTCACTTATCCCCGTTTTTTGAATTTCACATGTGTTCTCTGTAGATGCCGAGTAGCAGCGACAACACTCATGCTTCAGGCGATGTATCTTCAACCGAGTTTGGCAACCCTAGGTCTCCAGCAGATGATCATGGATCAAGTAATCTGGAATGGGATAGAGCTACTGCAATCACCCTTCCGGTCAGGACATGGAAGAACACTCCAAGAAAGCCCACACACTAGCCTGAAGGTGTATATGAAGTAATCGACATCGATTTGAAGTCTTGGGCTCCAACTAAACCAGATAGCACGCACAAGGTTCAGGAGTGTGTGTGTGTGTGTGTGTGTGTGGCTTTGTTGGAAGCGCAAGGCTCAACATTAATCTGTCGAGGTTTTAGAAGGCTAACACAGAAATGCGGCAAAGGATAGTCCGGGAGATTATGGATCACTTCAACGTTCCAGAGCAGTGGAGAATGCAGGTGGAACAGCTGCACTGGAGAAGGATATGGATGCTTGGAGAAACTTGAAGCACATGTTGTACAAGAAGTACATGGGTGAAGGCAAGGACCCAATCCCCGCATACCCCTAAATTATAAAGGCAGACTGGGAAAAATTCAAAAGGGTCAGGGCAACTACAGAGTTTACTCAGAAGAGTGCCAAGCAATCGGAACTTCATAAGAGGAACACACACACACACACCGTATGGGTGTGGCAGGATACTACGCATGAAACCGATATGGGACCAGGAGTGCAAAGAAGCAGTAGCTGAGGGTGGGAAACCGGCCTGTAGTGAAATCAGGGGGAAACGCGCTAGAGAGTACTTGTGGGCACATGCAAGGAGGCATGACGACAGAACTTATTACTTTGAAAACTCACATGACGAAGAACTATATCGCGTGAAGGCAAAGGCTTCCAACATCCCTGGAAGGTTCTATATGAACTCAAGGCCATGTGACATTCTGTTCGATGCTCTGAAAACAAAAGACCCCCTGGTCGTGCAAGGGTTATAGGTGTCAATGTCCCGCATAAGAGGGCTTTCACACTCAGCAAAGAAGAGAGAGTCGCCATGAAGAAGGCGATGAGTGAATAGAAGTTGAATCAATTGTATGAAAGGTTGAGGAGGGACATTGTAGGATCGAAAGTATGTCTAGAGGGGGGTGATTATACTACTTGACCAAATAAAAACTTAACCTTTTCCCAATTTTAGTTCTTGGCAGATTTTGGCTATTTTAGGATAAGTCAAGCAATCATCACACAATTCAAGCAAGCATGCAAACAGTGTATTGGCAGCGGAAAGTAAAGCATGCAACTTGCGAGAATGTAAAGGGAAGGGTTTGGAGAGTTCAAACGCTATTGGAGACACGGATGTTTTTCCCGTGGTTCGGATAGGTGGTGCTATCCTACATCCACGTTGATGGAGACTTCAACCCACGAAGGGTAACGGTTGCGCGAGTCCACATAGGGCTCCACCCAAGGGCAACGGTTGCGCGAGTCCACGAAGGGCTCCACCCACGAAGGGTCCACGAAGAAGCAACCACCCACAAAGGGTCCACGAAGAAGCAACCTTGTCTATCCCACCATGGCCATCGCCCAGGAAGGACTTGCCTCACTAGCAGTAGATCTTCACGAAGTAGGCGATCTCCTTGCCCTTACAAACTCCTTGGTTCAACTCCACAATCTTGTCGGAGGCTCCCAAGTGACACCTAGCCAATCTAGGAGACACCACTCTCCAAGAAGTAACAAATGGTGTGTAGGTAATGAGAAAGCAACTTGGGAAGGCTGGAGATCAAGATTCATATGGTAAGAATGGAATATCTTGGTCTCAACACATGAGTAGGTGGTTCTCTCTCAGAACAAATGAGTTGGAATGATGTGTGTGTTCTGATGGCTCTCTCACTAAATGAGAAAGAGGTGGAGGGGTATATATAGCCTCCACACAAAATCCAACCGTTACACAGTTTTCCAATCTCGGTGGGACCGAATCAATAAACTCGGTCGGACCGAAAATGTAAACCTAGTGACCGTTAGGAATTTCGGTGGGACTGACATGCAACTCGGTAGGACCGATTCGGTTAGGGTTTGGGCATAACGTAATCTCGGTGAGACCGATTACACAAACTCGGTGAGACCGAATTTGGTAATTAGCTAACCAGAGAGTTGGTCAGGCAAACTCGGTGGGACCGATTTGCTCTTTCGGTGAGACCGAGTGGAACTCGGTGAGACCGAAAAGTTACAAAGGGGAAACACTGAGTTTACATTGCAATCTCGGTGGGACCGATTCGCTCTTTCGGTGAGACCGAAAAGTTACGAAAGGGAAACAGAGAGTTTGCAACCCCATCTCGGTGGGACCGAGATCCTTATCGGTAGAACCGAATTGCTAGGGTTTGGCAGTGGCTAATGACAAGTGAAACTCGGTGGCGCCGGATAGGAAGAATCGGTAGGACCGAGTTTGGCTTAGAGTTTTGGTCATATGTGGATATGGGAAAGTAGTTGAGGATTTTGGAGCATATCATTAAGCACATGAAGCAAGAGGCTCATTAAGCAACACCTCATCCCTCCTTGATAGTATTGGCTTTTCCTATGGACTCAATGTGATCTTGGATCACTAAAATATAAAATGAAGAGTCTTGATCTTTTGAGATTGAGCCAATCCATTGTCCTTAGCATTTTGAGGGTTCCACTTTCACATCCATGCCATGCCAATCATTGAGCTTTCCTGAAATAATTATCTTGGAATAGTATTAGCTCAATGAGCTATATGTTGTTATGAATTACCAAAACCACCTAGGGATAGTTGCACTTTCAGACATGTATCCGGGGCTTCGAAAGGAAATTGAGGAATCACCGATGATGCAGAAGACTCTAACACTAAGAGATAGCCAGCAAATGGGAGGGGAGGCGGCCATGGAGGATGATGCTTATTTCCCGACAACACCAAACAAGAGTAGTTGTGCTTCAGCTGACACCAGCGACACTGAGATTGCAGCTGCGCATGATGATGCTATATCTGATCTATCTGGAATGACAGGCGGACCAAGGGGCGTGCTTACACATTATGAAGGTACGTTAAAATGTGCAACATCCTGCCCCCCCCACACACACACTTAGAAGGGGGCCTCTCGTTGGATAATGTGCCATTGAAGACGGGTTGTGTGAAGTGCTACGTGACTGGAGTAAAGCCTGGATTTAGTGAATTTGCCTTGAAGAATGTCCTGGGGGACTATGATGAGCAGAGGACCTTGGGAGAAACACTTTTACATCATATCTAGTGGCCACGAAAGGAAATAGACATCATGAATGAGATCCCTCCAGCCCCGCCAAGAGCAACCAATGTCACCCTTCAACCGGTGACTCTCTCCTTGCCACAGCAGCTCTCGCTTGCTTCCCCCGAGGAACCTAATACTCGTAATCCGACGGCTAATGCATCAACCTGTGATCAGCCCGCCTAACTTTATGCCATATAGGACATGGCATCGTCCGCCTCTGAGAAACCAATGGCAAGGCCTACAACTGCTGAAGACACACCATCGGTTCAGATGCCAGCCACTGAAGCAGCAGGGGAGACTCAGCGGCACCACATTCTCAGGAGACCAACCTGATGGAACAGACTTCTAAGCAGTCTGATGCTTCAGAACCACGTGCTAAGCAGTCCGAAGGTCCGGAACCAATTGCTCATCAGTCGTCGGTTCATAGGCGCGTGATCATCATACCAATGTGTCAGCACTACCTGCTCAACAAACTAATGCGTTGGCACAACCTCCTCGACACACCGACAAGTTGGCACCACCTGTGCAAAAACCCGACATAGCTTCAACGACTGGTCGGCAGTCTGATGCCTCTGCTCCTACAATCCAGTAGACTGGCGTAGCTAAACCATCTGGTTAGTAGTCCGTCATAGCTTCATAATCTGCTCAGCAGTCTGCCTTTCAGCCATCCAGACCTTGCACCAGAAGTGCTTACAGTACCAAGAAGGAAGCAGGCAAAAAGGCTGCCACCCCGAGGAAGCGGGCCCTAAGACCAAGGAGGAATGAGAACGGTAACCTCTTACTTAAATCACTCATCACCGAGAACCAAATTACCAGCAAGTTGTTTGAATTGGAGAGTAATATTGCTTCTAACAGCCTGAACGATGAAGAATTTGATATGATTCTTGCTAAAAATAAAGAAGACGTACTTCAAGGAGGCAATTACGTCCATGGCCATCCATTTCTTGTTGGCGAATACTTTGAGGAGTGCAATTCCAGTTGTGACATGGCACATTACATAAATATTGCATGGATCAAATGTCAAAAGGCCATGAGGTTCTGCTAGTCCACTACGACAAAGATCATTTCCGTCATGATCCGGGTTTCATCAGTGTGGGTTTCAAGGACTTACATCTCTTCTTCAACTTCAGTGTGCTTGATGGCACTCTTGTTAAATGCATGATTTTGTAAGTACTTCACAAACTCTGATCAACTTCTCCATAAAAGGATGTAAACAATAAAAAGCTAATTGTATTGTATTCCTCTCAGGGGATTGATCATGCAGAGAAGAAAAAGGGAGAGAGCGTATTTCATAGATCCCGCAGAAGCAAATGGCACATTATTACGTGATAAGGGTGAATGGGAGTGGGCCATTAACAAGGTCGCTAGTATCTTGGAAAACACGCCCCATGCAGAATTATTTCTCAGGCCACATCATGAAGGGTAGGTCAAATAAACAACAACACATACATTGTTCGTCTTTCAAATTTCGACATAGTTTGTAAGTTCATGGTTTTCTTATTCTGTACCATTTTCACTGGATTTTGGTAGTCATTGTTCCAAAGAAGAACGAATTTTACTACCTGGATTATGTCAGAGAGTCAATAAAGCCTCAGGATCTGACACATCTTCAACAATTCATGGATAGGTATTGAATTCTATGATGTTGAAATTTGCATTCATGTCTGGTTCAAGAATTGAGTATGTGAAAATGCATCTTCATTTGCAATGTGTTGGCATCGTGCAAAACTAAACCAGGGAACCTGTTCAAGAGGGAACTACCTCTGCAGCAGTTTCTCCGGTAAGACACTGAAATCAGTTATTTTCAGAAAATGCATCCAAAAGTTTGCAACTACCTTTTCTTGCGCTAGTCAAATTTTCAAGTTTCTAAATAAGAATCTTTCTATTTCTCTCCAAAGAAAGAAATTACATCTTACACTGGTTAGGTTCTTCCTAACAGGGCAAATACATGACTAGTTCTGTACAAAAAAATCCAGTGTCCTTGGCAACAAGTAGGGACCAACCTTTGTGGATACTATGTTTGTAGACACATGATCTCCATCTGCAAATCTACTGATTGTTGTGACGATGCTCGCGGATTAGTACTAGTAATTTTATATCTTAGTTAATATCTTATACTCCACTCGTATGGCACGTTATGATCTTAAAATTCCTGCAGCTCATCTTTGAACCGATGACCACTGAACCGCTCCACACTAGTGAATTGCTAGTGGTTAGGAGATTTATCAGCAACCGCTTCCTGAATCACTGCATCAAGCCCACTAGTGATAATGAAGATTTCAACGTGGCTTTTCCTGAAACAATGAGTAAGAGCTAGCTGCTAAACATATATGCATGCACTGGTGCGCGTCAGTCCTAAACAAATGGTTTTTAACCCCTTTCCGCGACGGCATTTGGAACCGTCGCCAAGTGAGTGTGGGCGATAGGGGGGTCCTTCCCACACGACCCAAAACCATCGGGGATAGGGACTTGATGACCCACAAGTATAGGGGTTCTATCGTAGTCCTTTCGATAAGTAAGAGTGTCGAACCCAACGAGGAGCAGAAGGAAATGATAAGCGGTTTTCAGTAAGGTATTCTCTGCAAGCACTAAAATTATAGGTAACAGATAGTTTTGTGATAAGACAATTGGTAACGAGCAACAAGTAACAAAAGTAAATAAAGTGCACAAGGTGGCCCAATCCTTTTTGTAGCAAAGGACAAGCCTGGACAAACTCTTATATAGAGAAAAGCGCTCCCAAGGACACATGGGAATATCGTCAAGCTAGTTTTCATCACGTTCATATGATTCGCGTTCGGTACTTTGATAATTTGGTATGTGGGTGGACCGGTGCTTGGGTGCTGTCCTTACTTGGACAAGCATCCCACTTATGATTAACCTCTATTGCAAGCATCTGAAACTACAACAAAAGTATTAAGGTAAACCTAACCATAGCATGAAACATGTGGATCCAAATCAGCCCCTTACGAAGCAACGCATAAACTAGGGTTTAAGCTTCTGTCACTCTAGCAACCCATCATCTACTTATTACTTCCCAATGCCTTCCTGTAGGCCCAAATAATGGTGAAGTGTCATGTAGTCGACGTTCACATAACACCACTAGAGGAGAGACAACATACATCTCATCAAAATGTCGAACGAATACTAAATTCACATGACTACTAATAGCAAGACTTCTCCCATGTCCTCATGAACAAACGTAACTACTCACAAAGCATATTCATGTTCATAATCAGAGGGGTATTAATATGCATAAATGATCTAAACATATGATCTTCCACCAAGTAAACCAACTAGCATCAACTACAAGGAGTAATCACCACTACTAGCAACCCACAGGTACCAATCCCGGACTTGGAGACAAGAATTGGATACAAGAGATAAACTAGGGTTTTGAGAGGAGATGGTACTGGTGAAGATGTTGATGGAGATTGCGCTCTCCCGGTGAGAGGAGCGTTGGTGATGACGATGGCGATGATTTCCCCCTCCCAGAGGGAAGTGTCCCCGGCAGAACAGCTCTGCCAGAGCCCTAGATTGGTTCCGCCAAAGTTCCGCCTCGTGGTGGCGGAGTCTCATCCCGAAAGGTTGCTTATGATTTTTTCCTCATCGAAAGACTCCATATAGCAGAAGATGGGCATCGGAGGGCCACCAAGGGACCCACGAGGCAGGGGGACCCAGGGGGTAGGGCGCGCCCCCACCCTCGTGGGCAGGGTGTGGCCCCCCTCTAGAACTTCTTGCGCTCATTATTTTTTATATATTATGAAAATGCCTTCCGTGAAGTTTCAGGAGTTTTGGAGCTGTGCAGAATAGGTATCTAATATTTGCTCCTTTTCCAGCCCAGAATCCCAGCTGCCAGCATTCTCCCTCTTTATCTAAACCTTGTAAAATGAGAGAGAATAGGCATAAGTATTGTGACATAATGTGTAATAACAGCCCATAATGCAATAAATATCAATATAAAAGCATGATGCAAAATGGACATATCAACTCCCCCAAGCTTAGACCTCGCTTGTCCTCAAGCGAAAGCCGAAATTGAAAATATGTCCACATGTTTAGAGATAGAGGTGTCGATAAAAATAAAATACAGACATGAGGGCATCATGATCATTCTTAGAATAGCAACTTATATAATTCTTGTCATATGATCTCTTATGCTAGATGTACAATTCAATCACAATTTCAAGTATAAATCATAAACTTCATTGAAAACTAACAAACTATAATCTCAGTCATTGGAGCAATTGCAATTTTTCATAACATAGGAAAGAGTCAATATAAGAGCTTTTCAGCAAGTCCACATACTCAACTATCATATAGTCTTTCACAATTGCTAACACTCACGCAATACTTATGGGTATGGAGTTTTGATCGGACACAGAGAAAGATAGGGGCTTATAGTTTTGCCTCCAAACGTTTTACCTCAAGGGTAATGTCAACAATAATAGTTCATGAAAACTCACATCCAATTAGCCATATATACCAAGATAGTTCCAACATATTGTGCTTGTCAAAAGATAAAATGTAAAAAGGAAATGTGAAGATCACCATGACTCTTATGTAAGGTAGGAGACAAAAGTAAAAGATAGGTCCTTCGCAGAGGGAAGCAGAGGTTGTCATGTGCTTTTATGGTTGGATGCACAAAATCTTAATGCGAAAGAACGTCACTTTATATTGCCACTTGTGATATGGACCTTTATTATGCAGTTTGTCGCTTTTATTTCTTTCATATCACACGATCGTATAAAGCTTATTTTCTCCCACACTAATAAGTCATACATATTTAGAGGGAAATTTTTATTGCTTGCACCGATGACAACTTACTTGGAGGATCTTACTCAATCCATGGGTAGGTATGGTGGACTCTCATGGCAAAACTGGTTTAAGAGTGTTTGGAAGCACAAGTAGTATCTCTACTTGGTGCAAAGATTTTGGCTAGCATGAGGGGCAAAGGCAAGCTCAATCATGTTGGATGATCCATGACAATATAATTTATCTCAGATGTAAGAAAACATAACCCATTACGTTGTCTTCCTTGTCAACGTCAACTCTTTAGCATGTCATATTTTAATGAGTGCTCACAATCATAAAAGATGTCCAAGATAGTATATTTATATGTGAAGACCTCTCTTTCTTTATTACTTCCTATTAATTGCAACGATGATGAAAACTATGTTTGTCAACTCTCAACAGCTTTTATTCATCATAATTTTTCTATGTGAGCTCATTACTCTCCATAAGATCCATATGATCTCTTCTATTTCTTTTTATTCTTTCTCTTTTATTTTATTCACTCAAGATTATGTAAAAACAATCAAGCCCTTGACTCAACACTAATATTTATTATATATAGCTCACGGACTTGATTACATAGAAGGATCATAAAGCAAAACTCACAACTAGATCATACTAAAACTTTATGCTACTAGATCAAGATATTACCAAAAGGATCAAACTAAGAAAATTGGTAAAGATAGAAGTGATGGTGATACGATACCGGGGCACTCCCCCAAGCTTGGCACTTGCCAAGGGGAGTGCCCATACCCATGTGATTATGTCTCCTTTGTTGGTGAAGAAGATGGTGGTGATGAAGGGTAGTCACACATCGAGCGTAGGAGGTCTTCCAACTTGCGGATAATGCCCTTGAGTGCGATGATATGCTCCTTCAACAAAATATTTTCACGTGTGAGATACTTGTTTTGTATACGAGCTAGCTCAATCATCTTGAAAGCTTCGATCTCAGTTGGGGTAAGAAGATTGTGATCAAGTTGAAGTATGTCTTCTGTTGCCGAAACTTGGTCCTCCGTGGCCTTCTTGATCCCTTCATCCTTGTTGATCTCCATGGGTTCTTCTCTCTTCAGCTCTATCTTCGTTAGCCAAGCATTGTTGCCCTCCTTGTTGGAGGAGGAGGGAGACGACATGATGCTTGGCTTTCACAACCCTGGCAGAAAACAGCTCGAAACAAGAACATGAGATTTTTGCGTGATACGGTGGTCAAAACCTTCGGGAGGTTATATAATGAATTTTTACCAACCAAAATACATGACGTGTAAGAAAACAGAGTCCGGAGAGCACACGAGGTGCCCACGAGGTAGGGGGGCATGCCCTCCACCCTCGTGGAGCCCTCCTGTCCTTCCCAGACTGCTTCTTATTTTTCTATTTTTCTAAATATTCCAAAACGGAAGAAAATTGCCATTAGAACTATTTTGGAGTCGGTTTACTTACCGTACCACATACCTATTCCTTTTCAGAGTCTGAAACATTCTGGAAAGTGTCCCTTATGTATTCCTCCGGGGTTACGGTTTCAGTAACATTGGTTTCAACATTTATAGGATTACCTGAGATATAATGTTTAATTGTTTGACCATTCTCCACCTTCGGATTTGTGCCTTCGAAGTTGTTGATTTTTATGGCACCGGAACGATAGACCTCCTCGATAACGTAAGGACCTTCCCATTTAGAGAGAAGTTTTCCTGCAAAAAATCTTAAACAAGAGTTGTATAATAATACATAATCACCTACATTAAACTCGCACTTTTGTATTCTTTTGTCATGCCATCTTTTGACTTTTCTTTAAACAACTTGGCATTTTCGTAGGCTTGGGTTCTCCATTCATCAAGTGAGCTAATGTCAAATAACCTCTTCTCACCGGCAAGTTTGAAATCATAGTTGAGCTCTTTAATAGCCCAATAAGCCTTATGTTCTAGTTCGAGAGGTAAGTGACATGTTTTTCCATAAACCATTTTATACAGAGACATACCCATAGGATTTTTATATGCAGTTCTATAGGCCCATAATGCATCATCAAGTTTCTTGGACCAATTTTTTCTAGATCTATTGACAGTCTTCTGCAAAATTAATTTGAGCACTCTATTACTCAATTCTACTTGACCACTAGACTGAGGGTGATAAGGAGATGCAATTCTATGATTAACATCATACTTAGCAAGCATTTTACGGAAAGCACCATGAATAAAATGTGAACCACGATCAGTCATTAAATATCTAGGGACTCCAAACCTCGGAAAAATAACTTCTTTAAGCATCTTAATAGAAGTGTTATGATCAGCACTACTAGTTGGAATATCTTCTACCCACTTAGTAACGTAATCAACAGCGACTAAAATATGTGTGTAACCGTTAGAGGCAGGAAAAGGTCCCATATAATCAAAGCCCAAACATCAAATGGTTCAATAACAAGTGAATAATTCATAGGCATTTCTTGACGTCTACTAATATTACCAATTCTTTGACATTCATCACAAGACAAGACAAACTTACGGGCATCCTTGAAGAGAGTAGGCCAATAAAAACCGGATTGCAATACCTTATGTGCAGTTCTATCTCCAGCGTGGTGTCCTCCATAAGCCTCGGAATGACACTTGCGTAGGATCTGTTCCTGTTCATGCTCAGGTACACAACGTCTAATAACACCATATACTCCTTCTTTATAAAGGTGTGGGTCATCCCAAAAGTAATGCCTCAAATCATAGAAAAACTTTTTCTTTTGATGGTATGTGCAACTAGGTGGTATAAATTTAGCAACAATATAATTAGCATAATCAGCATGCCATGGAGTAGTACGAGAAGCATTTATGACATTTAATTGTTCATCAGGAAAGCTATCATCAATAGGTAGTGGGTCATCAAGCACATTTTCTAACCTAGACAAGTTGTCTGCAACGGGGTTCTCGGCTCCCTTTCTATCACAATATGCAAATCAAATTCTTGTAGCAGGAGAACCCATCTAATAAGTCTAGGTTTAGCATCTTTCTTTTCCATAAGGTATTTAATAGCAGCATGATCCATGTGAATAGTTACTTTAGAATCAACAATATATGGTCTAAACTTATCACAAGCAAATACAAGTGCTAGGAATTCCTTTTCAGTAGTAGCATAATTTCTCTGAGCATTGTCTAGAGTTTTACTAGCATATTGAATAACATTTAATTTCTTATCAACTCTTTGCCCTAGAACAACACCTACAGCATAATCACTAGCATCACACATAATTTCAAAGGGTAAATTCCAATTAGGTGGCTGAACAATCGGTGCAGAGATCAATGCTTTCTTAAGTATTTCAAATGCTTCTACACAATCATCATCAAAGACAAATGGTATATCTTTTTGTAATAAATTAGTCATAGGCCGAGAAATTTTTGAGAAGTCCTTAATGAACCTCCTATAAAAACCGGCATGACCAAGGAAACTTCTTATACCTTTGATGTCCTTGGGACATGGCATCTTTTCAATAGCATCAACCTTGGCTTTATCAACTTCAATACCTCTTTCAGAAACTTTATGCCCCAAGACAATACCTTCATTAACCATAAAGTGGCACTTTTCCCAATTCAAGACAAGATTAGTTTCTTCACATCTCTGCAGAAATCGATCAAGGTTGCTCAAGAAATCATCAAAAGAGGATCCATAGACGGAGAAATCGTCCATGAAAACCTCACAAATCTTTTCACAAAAGTCAGAGAATATAGCCATCATGCATCTTTGGAAGGTAGCAGGTGCATTACATAAACCAAAAGGTATACGTCTATAAGCAAAAGTACCGAACGGGCAAGTAAAAGTGGTCTTAGATTGATCATCAGCTGACACAGGTATTTGAGAGAAACCAGAATAACCATCTAGAAAGCAAAAATGTGTATGTTTGGATAATCTTTCTAGCATTTGATCAATAAAAGGTAAGGGGTAATGATGTTTTTTAGTAGCCTTATTTAATTTGCGGAAATCAATTACCATCCTATAATCTGTAATAATTCTTTGCGGAGTCAATTCATCTTTATCATTAGGAATGACAGTAATACCTCCCTTTTTAGGGACACAATGGACAGGACTTACCCACTGACTATCAGCAATGGGATAAATAATACATGCCTCCAGAAGCTTTAGTATTTCCTTTCTTACCACTTCTTTCATCTTAGGATTCAGCCGTCATTGGTGACCACAAACTGGTTTGGCATCTTTCTCCAAATTTATTTTATGTTGACATAGAGTGGGACTAATGCCCTTAAGATCATCAAGAGTATATCCAATAGCAGCGTGGTGCTTCCTCAGAGTTTTCAATAATCTCTCTTCTTCATGCTCTGAAAGGTTAGCACTAACAATAACAGGATATATCTTCTTTTCATCAAGATAAGCATATTTAAGAGTATCAGGTAACGGTTTAAGCTCAAACATGGGATCACCCTTGGGTGGAGGAGGATCCCCTAGGATTTTAACAGGCAAATTGTGTTTCGGGATGGGTTCCTGTTTAAAGAATACTTCATTTGTTTTCCTTCTTTCATTCATAAACATATCATTTTCATGGTCTAGCAAATATTGTTCTAAAGGATCACTAGGAGGTACAGCAATAGAAGCAAGACCAATAATTTCATCTTTACTAGGCAATTCCTCTTCACGGTGTTGTCTACGAAATTTAGAAAAGTTGAACTCATGAGACATATCACCCAAACCAATAGTAACAACATCCTTTTCGCAGTCTATCTTAGCATTAACAGTGTTCAAGAAGGGTCTATCGAAAATAATGGGACAAAAGCTATCTTGTGGGGAGCCAAGAACAAGAAAATCAGCAGGATATTTAGTTTTCCCACACAAGACTTCAAAATCTCTAACAATTCCCATTGGTGAAATAGTATCTCTATTGGAAAGTTTAATTGTGACATCAATATCTTCTAACTCAGTAGGTGCAATGTCATGCATAATTTATTTGTATAAGTCAAAAGGTATTGCACTAGCACTAGCACCCATATCACATAAGCCATGATAACAATGATCTCCTATTTTAACAGAAATAACAGGCATGCCTACCACAGGTCTATGTTCATCTTTAGCACAAGGTTTGGCAATTCTAGCAGTTTCATTACAGAAATGAATAACATGCCCATCAATATTATCAGCCAAGAGATCTTTAACAATAGGAATATTAAGTTCAAATTTAATTTGCTCAAGAGGTGTATAAGTTCTAATATTGCTTTTACGAACCACAGTTGAAGCTTTAGCATGATCCTTTATCCTAATAGGGAAAGGTGGTTTCTCAACATAAGAAGTAGGAACAATAGGATCATTATAAGTGATAGTCTTTTCTTCAACTTTAATAGGTGCAACTACTTTTACTTCTATGGGAGGATGATATTTAAACCATTTCTCCTTAGGGAGATCGATATGAGCAGCAAAAGATTCACAGAAAGAGGCTACTATCTCATAGTCAAGTCCATATTTAGTGCTAAATTTACGGAAAACATCGGTATCCATAAAAGATTTAACACAATCATACTTAGGTGTCATACCTGACTCCTTACCTTCATCGCGGTCCCAATCTTCAGAGTTGCGTTTAATTCTTTCCAATAAATCCCATTTGAATTCAATAGTCTTCATCATAAAAGAGCCAGCCCAAGAAGTATCGAGCATGGTGCGATTGTTATCACAAAGCCGAGCATAAAAATTTTGAATAATCATTTCTCTTGAGAGCTCATGATTGGGGCATGAATATAACATTGATTTAAGCCTCCCCCAAGCTTGAGCGATGCTTTCTCCTTCGTGAGGCCAGCAATTATATATATATTTGCGATCACGATGAACAAGATGCATAGGATAAAACTTTTGATGAAATTCCAATTTCAATCGTTTGTAGTTCCATGACCCCATATCATCACATAGCCTATACCATGTCAATGCATCTCCCTTCAAAGATAAAGGGAAGACCTTCTTAATAACATCTCCGGACACACCTGCAAGCTTAAATAATCCACAAACTTCATCCACATATATTAGGAGCTCATCAGGATGCTTTGTTCCATCTCCTGCAAAAGGATTAGCTAGCAGTTTTTCTAACATACCCGAAGGAATTTCAAAGCAGACATTTTCATTTTCAGTAGGTTCAGTAGGTTGAGGAGCAACTCTTTGCTCTACTGGTCGGGGTGAAGATACCCCGAACAAGCCCCTCAGAGGATTACTTTCCATAGTAACAAGTGACAGTAAATTTCAGCACACTATATAAATTTTTCTTTATCAAATTCCACCTACCAAAGGCGCTTCACTCCCCGGCAACGGTGCCAGAAAAGAGTCTTGATGACCCACAAGTATAGGGGATCTATCATAGTCCTTTCGATAAGTAAGAGTGTCAAACCCAACGAGGAGCAGAAGGAAATGATAAGCGGTTTTCAGCAAGGTATTCTCTGCAAGCACTGAAATTATAGGTAACAGATAGTTTTGTGATAAGATAATTGGTAACGAGCAACAAGTAACAAAAGTAAATAAAGTGCAGCAAGGTGGCCCAATCCTTTTTGTAGCAAAGTACAAGCCTGGACAAACTCTTATATAGAGAAAAACGCTCCCGAGGACACATGGGAATATCATCAAGCTAGTTTTCATCATGTTCATATGATTCACGTTCGGTACTTTGATAATTTGGTATGTGGGTGGACCGGTGCTTGGGTGGTGTCCTTACTTGGACAAGCATCCCACTTATGATTAACCTCTATTGCAAGCATCCGCAACTACAACAAAAGTATTAAGGTAAACCTAACCATAGCATGAAACATGTGGATCCAAATCATCCCCTTACGAAGCAACGCATAAACTAGGGTTTAAGCTTCTATTACTCTAGAAAACCATCATCTACTTATTACTTCCCAATGCCTTCCTCTAGGCCCAAATAATGGTGAAGTGTCATGTAGTCCACGTTCACATAACACCACTAGAGGAGAGACAACATACATCTCATCAAAATATCGAACGAATACCAAATTCACATGACTACTAATAGCAAGACTTCTCCCATGTCCTCAGGAACAAACGTAACTACTCACAAAGCATATTCATGTTCATAATCAAAGGGGTATTAATATGCATAAAGGATTTAAACATATGATCTTCCACCAAGTAAACCAACTAGCATCAACTGTAAGGAGTAATCAACACTACTAGCAACCCACAGGTACCAATCCCGGACTTGGAGACAAGAATTGGATACAAGAGATGAACTAGGGTTTTGAGAGGAGATGGTGCTGGTGAATATGTTGATGGAGATTGCCCTCTCCCGATGATAGGAGCGTTGGTGATGACAATGGCGATGATTTCCCCCTCCCGAAGGAAAGTGTCCCCGGCAGAACAGCTCTGCCAGAGCCCTAGATTGGTTCCGCCAAGGTTCCGCCTCGTGGCGGTGGAGTCTCGTCCCGAAAGGTTGCTTATGATATTTTTTCCTCATTGAAAGACTCCATATAGCAGAAGATGGGCATCGGAGGGCCACCAGGGGACCCACGAGGCAGGGGGCGTGCCCAGGGGGTAGGGCGCGCCCCCACCCTCGTGGGCAGGGTGTGGTCCCCCTCTGGAACTTCTTGCACTCATTATTTTTTATATATTCTGGAAATGCCTTCCATGAAGTTTATGGACTTTTGGAGCTGTGCAGAATAGGTCTCTAATATTTGCTCCTTTTCCAGCCCAGAATCCCAACTGCCGGCATTCTCCCTCTTTATGTAAACCTTGTAAAATAAGAGAGAATAGGCATAAGTATTGTGACATAATGTGTAATAACAGCCCATAATGCAATAAATATCAATATAAAAGCATGATGCAAAATGGACGTATCAGGACCCTACAGTACTCCAACTCGTTTTTGCTCGCATTGCCATCGCAGTCGGTATTCTGTTGTGCTACATTTACGATGTGCGTCCCATCACAAATGGCTCACTATTATAGAACGTGTATGTTGCGTGACCCATCACAAACGGTTCACTGTTAAGAAGATTAGCTAATTGTCGTACGAGTATCGGACAGGATTACGATACATCGGACCGTCGTAACATCATCGTACACGACAACTATCGCACACGCTATTCTGTGGTGCAACGTTTAGGATGCATACTTCATCAGAAACATATCATGGTTTTGAATCATGTACGATAAGGCAACTAACACAAACGTTTAGTTTGCTCGCGCCGTTTGTGATATTGTCTGAAATCGCACACGCTTTGGAAACGTCAACTGTGTGCATGCTTGCACACGTTTCCTCTCTGTGAACCGTCTCGGATTATGGTGTATATCACAAACGTTTGTGTTTTACCAACCGTGTGTGCAGTAACAACCTGGAGAGCGTAATTTCACCGTAATTTAATTGTTGTTATTTCAAATTGTACCGGATTTGAATTTGAATTTGAATGTATGCTATAGCTTTGTTCATATCAATCAGGTTCAAACAACCAATGCATTATTCGATTCATAGGTACATATGTTCAAGAATTACATAAGAATCAAATAAAAAATGATGAACCACAATTGTATACTTGTACTATTAAATACGGTAAAGAAAGAGGCGAAATATATCCTGGTTGCTGAACAAGCTGAAGCGGAGTGCCCATATTGTGCCCTCCTCCATGCAGAAGACATGCACGACTCTAGTCCAACCCCTTGTGATGGCCGACCGCCCATCCTTCATGGTCTTCATGAAAACATCTAGATAATCATTGTGTTCTGGTAGAAATACGTTAACCTTTGCATGCCCACCAATCATGTAGTTTGAGAGGTAATCTTGAGTAAACTGCTTTGGCAACCACTACAAAGGAAAAAAGATTCAGACGTTGTCATCTAACGCAACTCATTATGGGCAGTAAAAAGAAGGTTGCAGAGTTCTTACTTACCATCCTACAGCTCGCTGTTGTCTTGGATAAAGTGTAAACAAATAGTTTAATTGCCATCTTTGGACCCATTTTACTAACAATCTTTATCAGCTTCCTCACTTGATGTTAGTTCATCGATATCTCATTGCCCCATACGCAGAAAGGGTCGAAGCGCGGATCTTTACCAATGACATATGTACCTGAAAGCACCAAGTTAATATTAGAAGCTAAACAACAATTGCACAATGATGTAGTACAACACTCTTTTATAATATGTCTATATACATCCGTATGTGGTAGTCCATTTGAAATCTTTAAAAATACAAATATTTAGGAACGGAGGGAGTATCTTATAACATCCAATATACTCACATATTAGATGAATTAACATCTTATATTATGGGCCGGAAGGAGTTTAGTGCATTCTTACAAATTATTGGTTGATTAATTGCTGTTGTATCCAGGGGTTATCGTTAGTTTGAGCTAGTTCGGGCTCAAATAGCCCTAATGTATATCTAAGCATGAGAGCTGGTTTGAGCTAGTTGCATCTATAACCCACACAAAAAAACTATCCAACCCAAGAGGTGCTAATTGGAACTAGCTCTCTTAGTGCACTTATTGTCAATCTAACCCTGCCATCCAAACAACTCTTTGGATGGAGTTAGTTCAGGGTTAGTAATGAGCTAGAAAGTAACTCTAACCTCTAGCTAAGTTGAGTATTCAAACAGGGTTGTTTTGTTGCTGTTGCTGTTGCTGCTCTTCTACGTATATCTAGACATCATTAGAACATTAATGTAACACTCTTCCTTGTTGATATGTAGCCTAGGATTGCATATTAGACATTAAGTACAGTGCATGTTGCTATGTAGCCTCAAATATATTACATATGGCCCTAGTTAACCTAACGATAAATGGGTTGTAGATATATTCAGTTAAAAGTCTGATTCACCGATTAGTCCCTTATCAGCCGCCAGCCTATATGGTACCAGCTACCGATATCCTGAACAGTGAGCGGATATAAGCCATGGGATGAAACTAACCTCGATGGAAAACAACAGTCGTTCCCAAAATTGTCCTATGTAGGTACATCGAGAAGCATGTTAAGCACAACAGTTCATACTTGCACATATAGAACATCACATTGTGAATAACTGGAATAAACAAGGCATAATACGAACAACCAAAGATAGCATTTGAAACTGGACATATGCTTACTACAAACAACCGAACAATCAAAAAACTTTAAAAGAGGCATGTGTGCTATAACAGGCTTAACAACAAGCAAATATATGCATTCCTATCGGTATGTTTAAAACTGGATTGATGAAATATACTGCACAGTAAATAATAGCACATATAGAGCATCACATTGTGAACAACTGAAATAAACAAGGCATATTGCAAACAACCAGATATAGCAATTAAAACTGGACATATTCTCACTACACTACAAAAGGGACTCGACAAAACAAATCATGGGTTTCCCCCTATGAAGAGGCACGGCAAAACAAATCATGGGTTTCCTCACTTGTCACAGATGGGCTCGTTCCTGTGGGAAGAGCATGGACCCTAGATGTGCTCCATGTTGTCGTAGATGGGCTCCTTCCCCTTGGAAGAGCACGGTTGTAGGGTGCCCTCCTTGATGTCGCAGACGGGTGCTTTCCCGTTGGAAGAGCAGATGGGCTCTTTCCCCTTGGAAGAGCCAGAGAGGGTGACCTCCTCGTGGTGGTCGTCGATGAGGTCTGACTTGGAAGCTGTGGATCCCAAGCCAGCATCGCAGAACGTGTCCTTCAGAAATGACAAAAGGGGCTCGATGGCGATGTAGCATGGCAAATTGCTGACAGCGAGCGAGAGGAAATCAGCGGCGGGGGCTTGGATGAGATCGACGGTGGGTGAACCCGAGGGGTTCGGGGTGGGCCACTTAACCTGTGACATAGCCTGCCTAAGGTCGTCGTTGTCGATGACCTCGATGCCGTGGCCGGCGGACGAGACATGCCTACATACTCTAGCCCGCTGCTTGAGTGCCTGCCGCCAATAATGGTCGTCAGCTTCCTCGGCGACGTCGGGCGAAGAGACCGCTATACACCTCTTTTGGGCCAGTCGCTCCTCGAGCTCCACAGGAAGCGTAGCCGGGCTTAGGCTGCGACACTCTATAGTGGGGGATGGGGATGGGGATGGGGATCTGTACGAAAGGGGGCGTTTGGCAGGCGTCATCTAAGAAACTCAGGGCGGCCTGGGTATGGAGATCGGTCGGTAAGCTGCACGGGAAAACCGGCAGATGTTGACAATGGAGGCCTTGCGGCGGAGGCGGCGGAGGCAGCGGCGGCGGGGACCTTGCTAGGGTTTTGAGCGAGGGAGGGGTGTGTGTGTGCGCACGCCCGAGGAGGTTTTGGTGTGTGTGTGTGTGTGGAGGGGGCAGGGTGTTTGAGGAAATGACGCGGGTACTGAAAATTTTACTACACGGGAGTCAAACGCGGGATTGAAATGTCGGGCTATTGAAAATTTTGATGTTAGTGCATCGCACACGGTCCAGAGATAACAACCATGTGTTATGAAACAGAAAACCCTCGAGGCGGGCAGATATTTTCTAGGGATGTAGGCAGGATTGGGAACAAGAAACATCGCACACGGTCCGGATATAACAACCATGTGTTATGAAACAGAAAAACCATCGAGGCGGGCAGATATTTTTGAGAGGGGGAGCCTCGTGGAGCCCAATGTACTGCGCGGATGTGTGCGTGACAGGTGCACCGGCGTGGCACACGGTTAGTTTGAGTGAACCGTGTCTGTTGTGTCATCCGAGTTATCTAATGTTCATAAATTTGGCGAAAAATGACATGGGAGAGGGTCAGAAGACGACCACACTTGCATGTGGACCAAATTTATGTATCAAAAGGGTGGTTTAATTTTGAAATACCAAATGCAACTTCGATGTGGTACCTCTCTCGCAAAGCGCACTATATTGCTTGCCCCCACCCCCCCCCCCTCGTGTTGGCACGAAGGTAATCCTAAGCTATGAATGCATGCCCCTCCCGCCAACCGAGGTTCACCTAGCAAAGTGCGAAGTAGCTAGCATCCCCCCTCCTCCATCGTGTCGGCACGAAGGGAATCCTAAGCTATGAATGCATGCCCCCCCCCAAACCGAGGTTCATTCACCTAGCAAAGTGTGAAGTAGCTAGCAGCCCCCCTCCCTCCTCCCTCATGTCGGCACAAAGGGAATCCTAAGCTATGAATGCATGCCCCCCCAACTAAGGTTCACCCTAGCAAAGTGTGAAGTAGCTAGCAGCCCCCTCCCTTGTGTCGGCACAAAGGGAATCCTAAGCTATGAATGCATGCCCCCCCAACTAAGGTTCACCTAGAAAAGTGCGAAGTAGCTAGCAGCCCCCTCCCTCGTGTCGGCACAAAAGGAATCCTAAGCTATGAATGCATGCCCTCCCCCCAACTGAGGTTCACCCTAGAGAAGTAGCTAGCAGCCACCCCTCCCTCGTGTCGGCACAAAGGGAATCCTAAGCTATGAATGCATGCCCCCCCCCCCCCCCCCCCCCCCCCGACCCGAGGATCACTTAGCAAAGTGTGAAGTAGCTAGCACCCCCCCTCGTGTCAGCATGAAGGGAATCCTAATCTATGAATGCATTCCCCCTCCCCCCAACCGAGGTTCACCTAGCAAAGTGCGAAGTAGCTAGAAGCCCCCCACCCCCTCGTGTCACCACGAAGGGAATCCTAGGCTATGAATGCATGCCCCCCCAACCAAGGTTCACCTAGCAAAGTGCAAAGTAGAACCCCCCCACACACACACACATTTTCAGTCGGCGGGCCAGAGAGGCATATATCTCACCAAGATGGATTGTAAAACAGACCAAGAATAATCCACCTTGGTCGTACAACCTCTCTCTTGTTGTTGGTCAAAGTGATGGTCGTCCATGCGACCCCGGAGATGGGCTAGCTTGCCAATAATCACGCAAGTAGCTAGTCCCCGAAGACAACCACTGCATGCGTGTGGCCCAAACATTTGTATGGAGAGGTGTGTTTTTGAGTAGCAATGGAACAACTTTGATGTGGCACCATGATTTCGAACTAGAAATCCCTAGACTGAGTGAGGGTTAGGTTGACGATGCATATGTATGTTACACCACACTTCAAGCCAACGACGGGGATTCATGCATGCATGCGTGCATAGTATATGCGCTCAAACTTAATTAGGTCTGAATCTCACCATGACCTATACTACGATAACACGAACCAAATGAAGAATCTGCCATGGTAACCTATCTTGTTGTTGGTCAGGTGATCATGGATGTCCACGCGGGCCCATGAATATATAGGCTTGTCGCCGATAACCACGCGAGGGAGTCTACCGTTCGAAGGCAACCACTACATGCATATGTATGGAGGTGATGCGTGCATGCATGTTTGAATACACAACATTGATGTGGCGCGTGTGTCAAAAATCGTACACTAGCTCCCCACACAGAGCGAGATCGGTTCATGATGTGTCGTTGTACTAGCCACTTTGATTCGATGGGAGGGATTCATGCGTACACATGCATGTGTGTGTGCTCAAGCTGTATCATGCATGTCATCCCAGAGCAAAGATAATAATACCCTCCTAAGTCAAATCAACCTCTCTTGTTGTCAGGCAAAAAGTAGTGATGGACCAAGCAGGCCCACAAATGGAAAGCATCGATATCACTGACAACCGCTTAAGTGGGCACGAGAGGACAACCACCACCACTTTGCATGTGGGCCAAACATATATATGTTGAATACCCAAAATGGACAACTTTGATGTGCCACATGCCTCAAAAACCGTAAACCATGCACCCACACAGAGTGGGGTTCATATCAAGCGTACTACATATGATGGTCCCCTTCCCCCCTCTTCACTGCATACTATATGCTCCTGCCGTAATATATTTACAACCCAAAATAATCCTCATCGATGGTGAAATTAATTAACCTCTCCCGATGTAGGTCAAAGTGATGCATGCATGCATCAACGATGGCCTCGTGGGCCCACAGATGGAAGCGTCACACATGAGTGTCCTAGCTAGGATATGCATGTGGCCCAAAAAGGTGTTGTGTGATGTTTGAATAACCAATTTCACAATTTTGATGTGGCACGTGCCTTGGAAACCAAAAAGTCTCGACACTGAGTGAGGTGTACTTGTTCACGGACGCGTACGTATAGTATATATGCTAGTACCCTCCCACCTCTTCGACGAGTACTATATACCACTGCTACCTCTTGAGCACAGCGTTGGTTTTCCCTTGAAGAGGAAAGGGTGATGCTGCAAAGTAGCGTAAGTATTTCCCTCGGTTTTTGAGAACCAAGGTATCAATCCAGTAGGAGACTACACGCAAGTCCCTCATACTTACACAAACAAATAAGAACCTCACAACCAACGCGATAAAGGGGTTGTCAATCCCTTCATGGTCACTTACGAGAGTGAGATCTGATAGAGATAATAATAATAAGATAAATATTTTTGGTATTTTTATGATATAGATTGAAAGTAAAGATTTCAAAATAAACGGTGCCAGAAATAGCTTGTTGACGGAAGATTAATATAAAGGAGAATAGACCCGGGGGACATAGGTTTCACTAGTGGCTTCTCTCAAGATAGCATAAGTATTACGGTGGGTGAACAAATTACTGTCGAGCAATTGATAGAAAAGTGAATAATTCTGACAATATCTAGGCATGATCATGTATATAGGCATCACATCCGTGACAAGTAGACCGAAACGATTATGCATCTACTACTATTACTCCACACATGGATCGATATCCAGCATGCATCTAGAGTATTAAGTTCATAAGAACATAGTAATACATTAGGCAAGATGACATGATGTAGAGGGATAAACTCAAGCAATATGATATAAACCCCATCTTTTTATCCTCGATGGCAACAATACAATATGTGCCTTGCTGCCCCTGCTGTCACTGGGAAAGGACACCGCAAGATTGAACCCAAAGCTAAGCACTTCTCCCATTGCAAGAAAGATCGATCTAGTAGGCCAAACCGAACTGATAATTCGAAGAGACTTGCAAAGATAACCAACCATACATACAAGATTTCAGAGAAGAATCAAATATTGTTCATAGATAAACTTGATCATAAACCCACAATTCATCGGATCTCGACAAACACACCGCAAAAAGAGTGACATCAAATAGATCTCCAAGAAGATCAAGGAGAACATTGTATTGAGATCAAAACAGAGAGAAGAAGCCATCTAGCTAATAACTATGGACCCAAAGGTCTGAGGTAAACTACTCACACACCATCGGAGGGGACATGGAGTTGATGTAGAGGCCCTCCGTGATCGATTCCCCCTCCGGCGGAGCTCCGGAACAGGCCCCAAGATGGGATCTCTTGGGTACAGAAGGTTGTGGCGGTGGAAATAGGGTTTCGTGGTACTCCTGGATGTTTTTGGGGTATATGAATATATATAGGAGGAAGAAGTGGGTCGATGGAGCCATGAGGGGCCCACGAGGGGGGAGGGCGCTCCCCCTGCCTCGTGGCCTCCTTGTTGGTTGCTTGACGTCCACTCCAAGTTCCCTGGATCACGTTTGTTCCAAAAATAACTCTCCCGAAGGTTTTATTCCGTTTGATATTCCTTTTCTACGAAACACTGAAATAGGCAAAAAAACAGCAATTTGCACTGGGCCTTGGGTTAGTAGGTTAGTCCCAAAAATAATATAAAAGTGTATAAATAAGCCCATTAACATCCAAAACAGATAATATAATAGCATGGAACAATCAAAAATTATAGATACATTGGAGACGTATCAAGCATCCCCAAGCTTAATTCATGCTCGTCCTCGAGTAGGTAAATGATAAAAACAGAATTTTTGATGTGGAATGCTACCTAGCACAATTCTCAATGTAATTTTCTTTATTGTGGCACGAATATTCAGATCCAAAATATTCAATACAAAAGTTTAATATTGACATAAAAATAATAATACTTCAAGCATACTAACTAAGCAGTCATGTCTTCTCAAAATAACATGGCAAAAGAAAGTTCATCCCTACAAAATCATATAGTTTGGTCATGCTCCATTTTCGTCACACAAAAATGCTCTCATCATGCACAACCCTAATGACAAGCCAAGCAATTGTTTCATACTTTAGTAATCTCCAACTTTTTTCAACTTTCACGCAATACATGAGCGTGAGCCATGGATATAGCACTATGGATGGAATAGAATAATGATAGGGGGTTATGTGGAGAAGACAAAAAAGGAGAAAGTCTCACATCGATGAGGCTAATCAACGGGCAAGGGAGATGCCCATCAATTGATGTCAATGCAAGGAGTGGGGATTGCCATGCAATGGATGCACTAGAGCTAAAAATGTATGAAAGCTCTACAAAAGAAACTAAGTGGGTGTGCATCCAACTTGCTTGCTCACGAAGACCTAGGGAATTTGAGCAAGCCCATTGTTGGAATGTACAAGCCAAGTTCTATAATGAAAAATTCCCACTAGTATATGAAAGTGACAAAATAAGAGACTCTCTATCATAAAGATCATGGTGCTACTTTGAAGCACAAGTGTGGAAAAAAGGATAGTAGCATTGTACCTTTTTGTTTCTTTTCTTTTTTTCTTTTTTTGAGCCTTCCTTTTTTTATATGGCCTTTCTCTTTTTTTTTTTTGGGACAATGCTCTATTAATGATGATCATCACACTTCTATCTATTTACAAGTCAATGATTTCAACTCGATACTAGAACAAAATACGACTATATGAATGCCTCCGGCGGTGTACCGGGAAGGGCAATGAATCAAGAGTGACATGTATGAAAAATTATGCATGGTGGCTTTGCCGCAAATACGATGTCAACTACATGATCATGCAAAGCAATATGAAAATGATGAAGTGTGTCATAAATGAAATGGTGGAAAGTTGCATGGCAATATATCTCGAAATGGCTATGGAAGTGCCATAATAGGTAGGTATGGTGGCTGTTTTGAGGAAGATATAAGGAGGTTTATGTTTGATAGAGTGTATCATATCACGGGGTTTGGATGCACCGGCAATGGTTGCACCAACTCTCAAGGTGAGAAAGGGCAATGCACGGTACCGAAGAGGCTAGAAATGATGGAAGGATGAGAGTGCGTATAATCCATGGACTCAACATTAGTCATAAAGAACTCACATACTTATTGCAAAAATCTGCAAGTCATGAAAAACCAAGCACTACACGCATGCTCCTAGGGGGATAGATTGGTAGGAAAAGACCATCGCTCGTCCCCGACCGCCACTCATAAGGAAGACAATCTAAGAACAACTCATGTTTCAAATTTGTTACACAACGGTTACCATACGTGCATGCTACGGGACTTGCAAACTTCAACACAAGTATTTCTCAAATTCACAATTACTCAACTAGCACACTCTAATATCACCACCTTTATATCGCAATTATCAAGTATCAAACTTCTCATAGTGTTCAATGCACTTTCTATGATAGTTTTTATTATACCCATCTTGGATGCCTATCATATTAGGACTAGTTTCATAACCAAAGCAAATTACCATTCTGTTCTAAAGGACTCCCAAAATAATATAAGTGAAGCATGAGAGATCAATAATTTATATAAAATAAAACCACCACCGTGCTCTAAAAGATATAAGTGAAGCACTAGAGCAAAATTATCTAGCTCGAAAGATATAAGTGAAGCACATAGAGTATTCTAATAAATTTCAATTCATGTGTGTCTCTCCCAAAAGGTGTGTACAGCAAGGATGATTGTGGTAAACTAAAAAGCAAAGACTCAAATCATACAAGACGCTCCAAGCAGAACACATATCATGTGGTGAATAAAAATATAGCCTCAAGTAAAGTTACCGATAGAAGAAGGCGAAAGAGGGGATGCCTTCCGGGGCATCCCCAAGCTTAGGCTTTTGGTTGTCCTTGAATTTTACCTTGGGGTGCCATGGGCATCCCCAAGCTTAGGCTCTTGCCACTCCTTGTTCCATAATCCATCAAATCTTTACCCAAAACTTGAAAACTTCACCACACAAAACTTAAACAGAAAATCTCATGAGCTCCGTTAGTAAAAGAAAACAAACCACCACTTAAGGTATTGTAATTAACTCATTTTTTATTTATATTGGTGTTAAACATCTTTATTACAACTTCTCTATGGTTCATAACCTCCGATACTAGCCATAGATTCGTCAAAATAAGCAAACAACACACGAAAAACAGAATCTGTGAAAAACAGAATAGTCTGTAGTAATCTGTAGCTTTCGAATACTTCTCTAACCCCAAAAATTCTAAAATAAATTTCTGGACGTGAGGAATTTATCTATTAATCATCTGAAAAAAGAATCAACTTAATATCACTCTCCAGTAAAAAATGGCAGCAAATCTCGCGAGCACTAAAGTTTCTGTTTTTTACAGCCAGATCGCAAAGACTTTCCCCAAGTCTTCCCAAAGGTTCTACTTGGCACGAACACTAATTAAAAGCATAAAACCATATCTAAACAGAGGCTAGATGAATTATTTATTACTAAACAGAACCAAAAAGCAAGGAACAAAAATAAAATTGGGTTGCCTCCCAACAAGCGATATCGTTTAACGCCCCTAGCTAGGCATAAAAGCAAGAATGGTGTTGCCATGATAATCATAAGGTAAATCGCGAAAAATCATCTCATACTCCCTACGTTCAGCAGCAAGCTTTCTTTGTGGCAAGCAAAATTAATCAAAAGGGCTAATTTTAATGGGACAAAAGTCCCCAAGATCAAGCTCGGGAGGTATTGGTTCCTCCTTTGGCCCCTCATATTGCACAACCAATTCATCATTATAAGAATTCTTTTGGCAAAAAGTCATGAGCCTTTGTTCAAGGGAAAAACCTAACCCATTATTCTGGATAGCAAAATTATCATTAAGTTCAGAGATCCTGTTAACAAGAACATCGGTAGGAACCTTTTCTAAGGTTTTCATTAAAAGCAACATGGTCTAAAGATCGTAAATGCATAATGTCTTCTTGATAAAAAAGGATTGCTTCTACGGGAGGATGGACGGCATCCACCCTATAATGCGCAAAAATTTCATTGGACTCTTTTATTATAAATCTGAAATCATGAGCTAAAAAGATGGTTGCTGCTCGCTCAACAGAAGAATGCTCAATATTAGAAAATTCTAGGAAAATCCTTTGTATGGAAGGATGCATATGTAAAAATTGTCTTTCAAGTTCAACTATGAGCAAAGATATAGCATCCGCGAGACTACTAGTTTTATGAAGAATAGACCCGCTCATGGTGGGTAAAGCACCGGCACAAGTAAAGAAATCTTGAATAACTCCCTTCCCAATAATATTACCGCTACCAATCCGAAACCTTTTAGTGTGTAAAATAGTAGGATTTTCAAGAGGATCATCAATAGCATCAAAGTTTTCCATATTATTATCCTTATCAACGATAACCTCCCCAGTTTCAGACGCAAAGGCAACAAATTGCAAAAAGAACAAGCACACAAAAGGCAGGAAGGAAAAAGAGGGCGAATAAAACGGCAAGGGTGAAGTGGGGGAGAGGAAAACGAGAGGCAAATGGCAAATAATATAATGCGAGGGATAAGAGTTTGTGATGGGTACATGGTATGTCTTGACTTGTGCGTAGATATCCCCGGCAACGGTGCCAGAAATCCTTCTTGCTACCTCTTGAGCACTACGTTGGTTTTCCCTTGAAGAGGAAAGGGTGATGAAGCAAAGTAGCGTAAGTATTTTCCTCAGTTTTTGAGAACCAAGGTATCAATCCAGTAGGATACTACACGCAAGTCCCTCGTACCTACACAAACAAATAAGAACCTCGCAACCAACGCGATAAATGGGTTGTCAATCCCTTCACGGTCACTTATGAGAGTGAGATCTGATAGACATAATAATAATAAGATAAATATTTTTGGTATTTTTATGATATAGATTGAAATTAAAGATTGCAAAATAAATGGTGCCAGAAATAACTTGTTGACGGGAGATTAATATAAAGGAGAATAGACCTAGGGGCCATAGGTTTTACTAGTGGCTTCTCTCAAGATAGCATAAGTATTACGGTGGGTGAACAAATTACTGTCGAGCAATTGATAGAAAAGTGAATAATTATGAGAATATCTAGGCATGATCATGTATATAGGCATCACATCCGCGACAAGTAGACCGAAACGATTCTGCATCTACTATTATTACTCCACACATCGACCGCTATCCAGCATGCATCTAGAGTATTAAATTCATAAGAACAGAGTAATGCATTAGGCAAGATGACATGATGTAGAGGGATAAACTCAAGCAATATGATATAGACCCCATCTTCTTATCCTCGATGGCAACAATACAATACAATACAAGCCTTGCTTCCCCTGCTGTCACTAGGAAAGGACACCACAAGATTGAACCCAAAGCTAAGCACTTCTCCCATTGCAAGAAAGATCAATCTAGTAGGCCAAACCAAACTGATAATTCGAAGAGACTTGCAAAGATAACCAATCATACATAAAAGATTTCAGAGAAGAATCAAATATTGTTCATAGATAAACTTGATCATAAACCCACAATTCATCGGATCTCGACAAACACACCGCAAAATGAGTTACATCAAATAGATCTCCAAGAAGATCAAGGAGAACATTGTATTGAGATCCAAAGAGAAATAAGAAGCCATCTAGCTAATAACTATGGACCCGAAGGTCTGAGGTAAACTACTCACACATCATCGGAGGGGCCATGGAGTTGATGTAGAGGCCCTCCATGATCGATTCCCCCTCCGATGGAGCTCCGGAAAAGGCCCCGAGATGGGATCTCTTAGGTACAGAAGGTTGCGGAGGTGGAAATAGGGTTTCATGGTGCTCCTGGATGTTTTCGGGGTATATGAATATATATAGGAGGAAGAAGTAAGTCGGTGGAGCCACGAGGGCCCACGAGGGGGGAGGGCGCCCCTGGGGGGTAGGCGTGCCTCCCTGCCTTGTGGCCTCCTTGTTGGTTGCTTGACGTCCACTCCAAGTTCCCTGGATCACGTTTGTTCCAAAAATAACTCTCCTGAAGGTTTTATTCCGTTTGGATTCCGTTTGATATTCCTTTTCTGCGAAACACTGAAATAGGCAAAAAAAACTGCAATTTTCACTGGGCCTTGGGTTAGTAGGTTAGTCCAAAAATAATATAAAAGTGTATAAATAATCCCATTAACATCCAAAACAGATAATATAATAGCATGGAACAATCAAAAATTATAGATACGTTGGAGACGTATCAACCACCATAACACAAACAAAAAAGATTCTACATTGCTGGTCAAATTAGCCTCACTGATGGCTGTTCATCAAAGTGATGGATGACGACCTCGTGGGTCCATAGAAAGCGTCACACGCGAGTATCGAGTGTCGTGTAGGACAACCATCGACTACATGTGGCCAAAACATTTATGTATGAAAGGGCTATGTAATGTTTTAAATAACGATTTCACGACTCTGATGTGGCACCGGCCTGCCTAGCAAAATGGCCAACCCACATGGTGGCTCACAACTTGTAGTGTACTGTGAGCCACCCGCCACCCCCAGACACACACACCCACACACACGCGAGAATCTACCGCAACTACGATGCATGTTAAATTAATTATCCCGCGGTGAACATACATGTTACCAAAGGAGGGACATTTTAATTTCAAAAAAATCACGGAGATCATTAAGACGTTTTAGTACATTGATTGATTGATTTTCTATGGGTATAATGTGCAAAAATCAAATTTGAGCTGCATGCATGCACATGTGACAGTGCACCTAAATGGATTGCAAAAACACATGTGTCTTGCTGGGTGCATGTTTACACCCCGTGCAACAAATTTCGAACATTGAGAATCTTGATTTTTAAATTCTAGTACATCCAAAACTTATTTGAAGTTCATGAAACTTATCGTGTTGTCATATGGACACCAATACAAAGTGGCATTGTACTTTTTTGTCAAATTTGAGACTAGTTTTGATGTAATCTTTATCTAATTACAGACGGGAGATTATTAATAATTGGGAACCAATTTCCCAAATGAATTATTTATTCAAACCGTGAGTGTTAGACCAACAATGGATACGTGCCATGCTTCGGTTAACCAATAAAGTGGAAGCATTAATCATCAAAATAGAAAAACAATATACGTGCCGCCGCGTGACTCGTGTGTCGTGCGAGCAGACGTGAGTTGACGGGACGTGTCCGCCGCATAGGAAGACGGGGAGGCGTGCGTGCAGGTGTGTGAATTGACGGAGGCATGCTCGCTGCGTAGTGTCATCGGGTGGCGTGCGAGTAGATGTGTGAAACTTTGGTAGGCATGCCAGTAGTCCGGTGCGCAGGCTCACCGGGAGGTGAGCCATCGGTTTGACTGTCGCCTGCCTCTCTCCCACAACTCCCACTACTCCATATTAATGGTGCGCCCGAGCGGCCGCACCCCCCATCCTGCTATGCACACACAATCCTCTCTCTCCGCTTGCATCCTCGACGCCGCTCTCAGTCCTCAAAGCCGTCAGTGTATGAGGATGCCGCCGAAGCGCCCCATCGGAGGGAGTGGCGACGCCGGGGCTGCTAAAGCACCGGAGCACGGCGTGGAGATGGAGAAAGAGGTTGTCGTCACCGCCGACGAGTTATCGCTGCACCCTGACATCGTCGACGGCGTCGAGCTTCCATAGCCGAAGGCGGAGTTCCACACCGACTCCGACGACCACTCCGGCGACGACTCCGACGACCTCTCCTGGCGACGACTCCGACGACCACTCCGGCGATGACGGACAGCTGGTTAGTCATCTATACCCATTTATGTGTCAAATAGATCATAGGGTTTCTCTGGTTACCCCTGCCTCCCCCTTTTTGGAATAGAAATCCTATGGTTATGTTCTCCCAATCCATGAAATCTGAGTAAGTTTCGTTAGATCCGTGTAGTGTATTGATTGTTTGAATGGTACATGTGATAAGTGATTAGTTGTTTCATCTGTGCAAATGATTTCTGCTAGTAATCTGACTAGGTTTAGTGTTCGTGCTAATAATTCCTAGCCAGGGCTTGACAATTGATTTTCAATGACCTACATATGTGTAACACCCCGGATGTAACTTTCCCTATTTGTATCCAACTCTTGCCCTTTCCGGTGTTAAGTTATATTTATTTCTCGGGTTCGGGTCCTTGTCTCCGTGTGGGTTTTTCTTTTCCGTGCATCTCTTATCATGTCATCTCGTGCATTGCATTTGCATACATGTTCATCTCATGCATTCGAGCATTTTCCCCGTTGTCCGTTTTGCATTCCGATGCTTCGTTCTCCTCCGGTGGCCATTTCTAGCTTTCTTTCGTGTGTGGGGATTAAACATTTCCGTATTGGACCGAGACTTGTCATGCGGCCTTGGTTTACTACCGGTAGACCGCCTGTCAAGTTTCGGGTCATTTGGACTTCGTTTGATACTCCAACGGTTAACCGAGGGACCAAAAAGGCCTCGTGTGTGTTGCAGCCCAACACCCCCCAAATTTGGCCCAAAACCCACTAAACTCTTCTCCATGTCCTAGAGCGTTCGATCACGATCGCGTGGGCGAAAACCGCACCTCATTTGGACTCTCCTAGCTCCCTCTATGCCTATATATACACCCCCCATTTCAGATCTCGTCTTCCTCCCCGTCCTCCTCGTTTTAAAAAAAAACAGCTCCACCGCGCCGACGGACGTGTCCGCCCCGGCCGGACAACGTCCGCCGCCGCCGCCTCCCGTCCAGTCCGCGTGCGCCACGTGGGCCGCGCCCACATCGCCGCCGCCGGGCCCGCCTGGCCCGCTTGCCGGCCCCCTTCCTCCTCCTCCCGGGCCAGAGGTGGCCGCCGCCACCGACCGCCGCCGCCCGAGGCCACCGGCCTCCGCCGCCGCCCGTAGCTCCGGTGGCCGGAGCCACCGCCGCCGCCATCGCCGCCCGCCGCCTCGGGCCCCGCCGCCTCTTCGCCGCGCCGCCGGCGCCGCCCCCGCCGGCGCCGCCGACCGCTGCCGCCGCCCCGGCCGGCGAGCCCCTCCTCTCCTCCGGCGTCTTTCTCCGGCGAGCGCGAACTCCAGCGCCGAGCTGCTACAGTGCCGCCGTGAACAGTGCCCGAAACCCTAGATCTGAGATCTAAAACTGAGGGTTGACTTTTTCCTCTCCCCCCCTTAATTTTTGTGCAATCTTTGACTGCCCGTAACTTTGCATCCGTAGCTCCGTTTTGGGCATATAATATATCAAAATCTTCGTCTCGACATGTACATCATTTCATTCCATTGCATCATTTGCATTTGATCTCATCTTGATGCCCTAAATGCTGTTAGAAGGAGGCTTCGTGAGTTAAATTGCAGATCCGTTAGTTCATCATGCACTTTTGTCATTTTTGCCATGTTTAATCCGTGCATGATATGCCTGTGCCCCTTTGGGATGGATTGTTAAGCATTTTGTCTTCTTTCCAGAGGTGCCACCCATGCATTTTTAGGATGTGTGTGTTGTCTTGTGCAAGCTTGCGAAGAGAGGTACCTGAGATTGCTGATTTCAGGGACTTAGTGATTTTCACTAAGTCTGGGATATTTTAGTTCGTGATGCTATATGTCCAGCTTGTTTCCTAGTGATCCGTGCCTCTTTTGAGGATGATCATTAAGGGAGTTTTGATATTTATGTTATGCTCTATCCATCCATGTCTTTGTTTGCATATGTGGAGAGCTCTAGGTTGACTCAATCGAGCTCAACTTTTGCTTCGTTGTTAATCTGGGCAGATCGTCAACTTGTTTGCGATTTTGCCGATGCTACCGTTAGTGTTCCATGCATGCTATGCCTTTGTTCTTGCCATGTGTAGCTAGAATATTGTGTCTTCTTTCTGGATATATGCTTGCCTTGCCATGACTTGCACCGTAGTGAGTGCATCGAGCTCATTTACATGCCTTCGTGAGCTATAATTTCAGCATGTCTCAGTTTTCACTAAGTCTGAAAACTGATTATGTTCGAGCTATGTTCGTGAGCTCGGTAGAGTATTTTGTGAACCCTTTTGACCCCAGGTCACTTTGGGTCTTTTGTTAATCTTGTTGAGTACCTCCATGCCATGTTCTTACTTGTCATGTTCAGGTTATCTATCATGTTGTTTTGCTGCTCCGAAGAGGGCTTCGTGATCTGAAATTTCAGGCTAGTGTTAATTTCACTAAGTCTGGAATCTGTTTTGCATATTCATTTTTGCCATGCTTGTTTGAACCTCTTAATGGATGAATTTGCCTATGGCTCAGTGCTAGTGCTTTATTAACCATCTTGTGTACATCACTGCCATGTATTTGTTTTTCATGTTTGGTGGCTGTAGCATGTTCATTTCGTTGCATTTAGATGCCTACTTGCTGTAAATCGCAGACCGGTGCCATATCTTAAAACGCTTGCCATTTCCAAACCGTAACTCCGATTCCAATGATCTTTATATCGTTTTCAAGCGATTTCATCCCCTCTATCCAGTGGAACACTTGGTTTTCCAAGTTGAGGCCAGGTTCATGCAATTCCTGTCATATCTTGCATTTTGCATCCCGCATCGCATCCCGCATAGCATATCATCATTTCCTCATATTGCTTAGTCTTGCACGTGGTTGATTGTATCCTTGTTGCTTGTTTGTATTGTTGGGTAGAGCCGGGAGACGAGTTCGCTACCGAGGAGCCCGTTGAGTTTGCTTGTGAGGATCCAGTCAACTCTGACAACTGTGTAGGCAAGATGATCATACCCTCGAAATCACTACTATCTTTGCTATGCTAGTTTGCTCGCTCTTTTGCTTTGCCACTGCTATGATGCCTACCACTTGCTTGTCAGCCTCCCAATTGCATGATTGAACCTCTAACCTACCATTGTCCTAGCAAACCGTTGATTGGCTATGTTACCGCTTTGCTCAGCCCCTCTTATAGCGTTGCTAGTTGCAGGTGAAGATTGGAGCCGTTCCTATTGGAACATATTTTATTTTGCTTGTTGGGATATCACTATATTGCTATGATATCTTAATGCATCTATATACTTGGTAAAGGGTGGAAGGCTCGGCCTCTCGCCTAGTGTTTTGTTCCACTCTTGCCGCCCTAGTTTCCGTCATATCGGTGTTATGTTCCCGGACTTTGCGTTCCTTACGCGGTTGGGTTATAATGGGAACCCCTTGATATTTCGCCTTGATTAAAGCTTTTCCAGCAATGCCCAACCTTGGTTTTACCATTTGCCACCTAGCCTTTTCTTTCCCTTGGGTTCTGCAGACTCAAGGGTCATCTTATTTTAACCCCCCCGGGCCAGTGCTCCTCTGAGTGTTGGTCCACCTGTCAGCTACCGGTGGCCACCAGGGGCAACTCTGGGCTGGCCTACCCGTACCTAGGACAATCTGAGTGTGCCCTGAGAAAGAGATATGTGCAGCTCCTATCGGGATTTGTTGGCACGTTCGGGCGGTGTTGCTGGTCTTGTTTTAACCCGTCGAAGTGTCTTGAGTTACCGAGATATCGAGTCTGATCGGAACGTCTTGGGAGGAGGTCTTTTCCTTCGTTGACCGTGAGAGCTTGTCATGGGCTAAGTTGGGACTCCCCTGCAGGGATTGAACTTTCGAAAGCCGTGCCCGCGGTTATGGGCAGATGGGAATTTGTTAATGTCCGGTTGTAGATAACTTAAACCTTAATTAATTATAACGAATCAACTGCATGTGTTGCCGTGATGGCCTCTTCTCGGCGGAGTCCGGGAAGTGGACACGGTGTTGGAGTTATGCTTGCGCAGGTTGTTCCTCTAGTTTCTCGCTCGCGCCTTGCCTCCTCTTCTCGCTCTCTTTTGCGGATAAGTTAGCCACCACATATGCTAGTCGCTTGCTGCAGCTCCACATACTTGCCTTATCCTTCCTATAAGCTTAAATAGTTTTTATCGCGAGGGTGCGAGATTGCTGAGTCTCTGTGGCTCACAGTTACTATAATTCCAGATGCAGGTCCAGGTGATTCCGCTCCAGGTGTCGAGTACGAGCTCAAGTGGGAGTTCGACGAGGACTCTCAGCGTTATTATGTTTCCTTTCCCGACGATCAGTAGTGGTGCCTAGTTGGGGTTATCGATTCAGGGCCTTGTCGCATGTTGGGGGTCTTTTCTATTTTGGCACCGTAGTCGGGCCATGAGTGATTTGTATGATGGATGTTATTATGTACTCTGATGTGACGTGGCGAGTGTAAGCCAACTATGTTATCTTCCCCTTTATATTAATTATGTACAAGGGATGTGTGATGATTTCCTAACTTGCGACATTGCTTTCAATGCGGTTATGTCTCTAAGTCGTGCCTCGACACGTGGGAGCTATAGCCGCATCGAGGGCGTTACAATATGTTTGTGCCATTATTTTCTTCAGGATTGGTCTATACATAGACAACTGTGCTTAAAAATCGAACCATAATCTCTGGATATGTATAAATAAATTGCCATAAATTCCTAATCCTACTTCATAGCATGTAATCATTGATTTGATGCCAAATTTGTTTTACTATTTGTATAGGTGTTGTCTGACGATGTGGGTAGCAAGGATGAAGATGTCCAGAGGAGGTACAACAGGCAAATCCTGAGGGAGCTTTATGCGGGAATGCATAACAGGCGTATTAGGACTTGTTATTGGATCCACACCTGTTCAGGTACAACAGCCGCCTTCTACCTCTCCTTCTACAAATTAACATTATTTCTAATTTTGAAGATGTTTGTTCGTCTGTCATTCAGAAAATGATTCCGACAATCTTGACCCCGAAACTGTGCACAGTGAAGGTCTTGGCACTAGAATCTATCGGCCCCAACCTGGAGCAAGCTGTCAGTTTCCTGAGATGCTTTCCGTGCCTGGAGAAGCTATATATCGAGGTGATGTTCCTTTACTGTTAAATATTAACCGTAAGGGAGTTCAAGTTTTCTTAGGGAACGTTTCATCCACTCCAACCTCTTGTGAAGAAGGCTACATTTTTCTAGAATGTAATCAAATGCCCATGTTAATCATATCAGATCGAAGATGGCATATTAGTGCATTTTACAAATCCTCCAAACCAAATAGGCATGTAGTAATGTTCAAAACTTCATGTAGGCACTAACACGTTTTCTTCTTTTGCAGATAAGATTAGGCCCAGTGGTGGATAATGTGATACAATATAACAATCACGTCGAATGCCTAGATCTACATCTCTCAGAAATTACTTTGAACTCCTACCGAGGAACCTAACCGGAGATTATATTCGCCAGGTTCTTTGTTCTCAGAGCAAGGGTGTTGAAGGAAATAAGGTTTGCCCTACATTTATTTCGCAAAAATGATTGGTTTGTTGATCAGCACCGGCGCCTACGGCAGAATGGAGTAGGCTCCAAAAATGCTGAATTTCATTTCGGAACTTCAGATGACAGAGTAATCGGAAGTCATCGTGTCAACCCATACATGACTTCTCAGTGGCTGAACCCTTTGAAAAAATTGTGAGGTTTCGAAACCAGACTTAGAAGCGGTGATATTAGTTTGAACCTCTCTGATATCCATGTTGAGTGGATCAGTGCGAGCGTTTGTAGCTGATGAGCTGAATTTCATTTCTAATATCAGTTTGAACCTTGTAATCTTTGAATTCGAGCCATATAACTCTGGAATTTGAACCTTGTAACATTTCAAGCTTTTGTGGTACAATCTTTGAAATGCCATCGTATGAGACTTGTATATTTCTAACACTATTTTGACCTTAATATGCAATGGTCTTAGATTTTATTAACCATTCTTGAATCAGTTTACCTTGTCGATCTCACAGCACACGATCTATATAGCTAACTTGACTGTGACCTTCGACATTATTGCACATAGTTGGTTTCTTCCACTGTGTGCACTGTAGAGCGTAGAATCACTTATCACACTCGAGTGTCCATGATCACCCTTTTGTGTAACTTTGACCTCATCACCCATAGGTAAACTTATGATCGAAGTCATTCCACATACTTTGTTTTTACAAAGCTTTTGCTAATAAATGCCCATGATTTGTCCCTCTTCTAGCCGACGTGTGGCCAAACAAGACGGGCGGGAATCTTGCATGGTAAACAGCGCAGTAGCGCGGGAACAGGCTCATCGACGATACATTTGGCACCTTTTCGAGCCCACGCGTGTAGGGCGGTGTTGTCAAGCGTGCACTGGAATCCTCTGCTATGAACGCCGTGACAAAAAGTGATGATAACAGGCCGGTGATATGTCTCCAACGTATATATAATTTATGAAGTATTCATGCCATGTTTACAATAGTTTTATATGATTTTGGTATGATTTGATTAGAACTTACCCGGAGTGACGCTGTTTTCGGCAGAACTACCGTGGTGTTGTTTTTGTGCAGAAATAAAAGTTCTTAGAATGCGATGAAAATCAACGGAGATTTTTTCTGGAAAATATAAAAAATACTGGAACAAAAATCTACCGGAGGAGACTCCCGTGGCCCCACGAGGGTGGGGGCGCGCCCATGTGCCTTATGGACTTTCCGTGGGTCCCCCTAACTTTTTCTCGACACCAACCTCTCCTATAAATGCCCAAACCTCCAGAAAATAACCTAGATCGGAAGTTCTGCTGCCACAAGCCTCTGTAGCAACGAGAAATCAATCTAGGCCCTCTTTGGCACCCTGCCGGAGGGGGCCATCCTCAACAGAGGCTATGGAGGAGGATCCCGGAGGGGCCATAATCACCATGAAGGCCAAGGACCAGAGGGAGAACCTCTCCCCATCCAGGGGGGCATGGAGGAGGAAGCACAAGGGGGAGAACCTCTCCTCCTCTCTCTCGGTGGCACCGGAGTGCCATTGGGAGGGGAATCATCGCCGTGGTGATCGTCTTCATCAACATCACCATCCTCATCTCTTTTTACGCGTTCCACTCTCCCGCACCCCGCTATAATCACTACTTGAACATGGTGCTTTATGCCACATATTATGATCCAATGATGTGTTGCCATCCAATGATGTTTTGAGTAGATATCCTTTGTCTTTGGGTTGATTGATGATCTAGATTGGTATGAGTTGTATGTTTTATTTTGGTGTTGTCCTATTGTGCCCTCCGTGTCCTGCAAGCGTGAGGGATTCCTATTGTAGGGTGTTGCAATACGTTCATGATTCGCTTATAGTGGGTTGCTTGAGTGACAGAAGCATAAACCCGAGTAAGGGGGTTGTTGCGTATGGGATAAACGGGACTTGATGCTTTAATGCTATGGTTGGGTTTTACCTTAATGATCTTTAGTAGTTGCGGATGCTTGCTAGAGTTCCAATCATAAGTGCATGTGATCCAAGAAGAGAAAGTATGTTAGCTTATTCCTCTCCCTCATAGGAAATTGCAATGACGACCACCGGTCTTGTTAACGATTGCCTAGGATAATTCCGCACACCGACCCATCATTATTCCACACTCCTATTTATAATATTTAGTAATATATTATAACTTTATGATAATAGCACCTACTTTTATATTTTAGCTCTCTGATATCATGCAAAGTTATCCTCTTCATACCCACAATGTAGTTTTATTTCTCGTTTCTAGTTGGAAGGAAACGTTCGTTGTCGTAGAGTCGTATCAGTGGCAGATAGGACTTGAGAGAATATTGATCTTACCTTTAGCTCCTTGTGGGTTCAACACTCCATACTTATCACTTCCACCTTTGGGACTTGCTACGATGATTCCCTGCACTTGGGGATTATCAAGCTCTTTTCTGGCGCCGTTGCCGGGGAGCAATAGCGTGGGGTTGATATTCTCGTGTGTGCTTGTCTGCTTTCTTCACTAAGTAGATTTTGTTTTTCCTTTTTGTTTCTGTTTAGTTGTGGGTGAAACATACAAAAAAATTAAAAGAATGAAAATACAAAAAAAATACTTGCCTCTCATACCTAAAAAGTTTTTTAATAAGAGAAGTGATTGGAAGGTTATGCATTGGAGAAGTGAGGGTCGACCTTGAACACTTGTGTTCATGCTCATGGAAACAATGTAAAAAAATCATGGAAGCTTCTCTGAAAATAATTATCCCCTTGTATATATCCATTGTATTATAAAAATAATGTGCCAAGCTTCGGTTTTAGGATGATTAGATTGCTTGTTTACTATGTGCAGTACAAAAACAGAAACTTTGCCTATAACGCGTGAACTTGCATTTTTTACTGAAAATTCAAATGAGTCTGAAACTTTTTGCACATTACTTATGTACAAATTTTTTAAATTGTCATATTTTTTAGAATTTTTTGGAGTTACAGAAGTTTACTAAACTTCCAGATAACTACAGACCGTCCTGTTTTTGACAGATTCTGTTTTCTATGTGTTGATCGCTTATTTTGATGAATCTATGGGTAGTATCGGCGGGTATGAACCATGGTGAAGTTGGAATACAGTAGATAAAGTGCTAATATGAAATTGGAATGAATTTGCAACAGTAACTAAAGGTAGTGATTTGCTTTACTATACTAACGGATCTCATAAAGTTTCTAATAAGTTTTTGTGGATAAAGTGTTCGAAGAACGAGGAGTTACCGATGTGAGAAGAATAAAGAGAGGGAAGAGCTCAAGCTTGGGGATTCCCAAGGCACCCCAAGTAAATATTCCAAGGATACTCAAGCATCTAAGCTTGGGGATGCTGTCGGATGTGGGGTTCCGGCAAACCCTTAAGGTTCGAACACTGGGGTGCGCGCGAAGTCTTTTCCTCCCACCGATCTACGCCCTAACTCACTAAGATCTCACGGACGAACTCGACGAACTCGCAACATGGAAAGACACAAGATTTATACTGGTTCGGGCCACCGTTGTGGTGTAATACCCTACTCCAGTGTGGTGGTGGTGGATTGCCTCTTGGGCTGATGATGAACAATACAATGGGAAGAACAGCCTCCTGAGGTTGAGGTGTTCTTGTGCTTGGCTAACTTGTGTGGGTGAGAGTGACCTCAGATCTCTCTCCTCTCCTCCTCCCCTTCCTATGGTGGTGGATAGTCCTACTTATAGAGGCCCTGTTCCTCTTCCCAAATCTTGAGCAGGAAGGGAGCCAACAATGGCGGGAAAATTTGAAGGGGGCAGCTAGTACAAGCTATCCTGACAAAAGTGGTCTTCGCCTGCCAAAGGTTCTGGTGGTGACGCCGTCTGGGGCTCCACGATGACCTCCATCTTGTCGTCCTTCTGGTCTTGGTCTTGTTGCACCAAAATGGAAACCTTTGCCTGATGCCTCGGTACTCCTCGCATGCGCTGGTTTCCTTAGAACCAAAGAGGAAACAAGGGTGGTGTGCGCGCTGGCGCCCGCCTGGTGTCGATCGTCATGGCTTACGTCACGAGAGCCTCATGAGGTTCGCCTCGCCTTGATATCTCTGCTCCTCATGAGCCTGCCTGACTAGGCCACTCCGGAGGAGGTCTTGTGTCGTCCGCCTCGCGAGGCTTGGCCCCTCGCGAGGGTCTTGGATGCCTTGTTGATGAAGGTGGGCCGTACGGCCTGCTAGCTTAGCCATGCCGCGGGCCGCAGGCAGGCAAGTCTGGGGACCCCTGTTCCCAGAACGCCGACAGTAGCCCCCATGCCCAAGGTGCGCTTGGGCTTGGCTTCGCAGCGAAGCCAAGGGTCAAGTACGGAGCACCACGGGCCCCGAAAGCCTGCAGCCTCGGTTGACGCGTGGCGGTTTAATTGGACGTGGGTGTCTCCGCTTCCCCATGCTGCCTCAGCAACTACATGACTTGACGAGTCCCTGCGACATGCAAGGAAAGCCATCATTACCTGCGATCGTGGGAGGTGCCGGTTGGCCTTCTCTTGCTATAAATGGGGAGGGGGGCGGAGCCCCTATTGCCCATCTCTTCCTCGCTCGCTTGCTTCTTCCTCCTCGCTCCACTGCTAGCTTCTTTTCCCTCGCTTCATTGCTAGCACTAATGGCGCCTATCAGAAGGTTCTCCGCCGAAGAAAAGGGGAAGGCCCCCTGAGATGTCCCGGAGCAACTTCCGCCGAAGAAGAGGTTGATCCATCGCCGTGAAGAAGCGGCGATGTAGGTGGTGACGAGGCCTTCGTGCAAGTGTCCTCCCCCATGGTATCCTCTACCCCTGTATGCCCAAGCCGAGGACTTAGGAATGCGGAAGGATGAGCAGCACCACCGGCGCCGCACCCGGAGTCACCGCGCCGCGGCGATGCGCGCCGTCGCCCCAAGAATCCACGTCGCGGACTCCTCGCGCGAGCTGGTGCTGTGGGAGCCGATGCCCCCAAGCTCTTGGATCCGCTTCCCGCGGTTCTTCTCCGACGTGATGCCGCCAAGGGGGCCTCTCGAGCTCTGGTTGCAGCACGCCGACTGCGGTGCTCCGGCAACAGGAGTGGAGATCAAAGTGGTCCCCACCGGCAAGATCTTCATGACCTGCGGCTGGGGCGAGATCGCGCGGGTCTGCCGCGCGAGGGGCGCCCTCGCGATCCATCTTGAATACGACAGCGTCTCCACCCTCTTCTTCAAGGTCTTCGATGTCGAGGGCTGCCGCTTGGAGTGCTGCTCTGGAGAGGAGCGCGAGGCTGATGCGCGCTCCGCTCGCGACCACTCCAGTAGCAGCAGCCCTTGGGAGTCCAGCAGCTCTCTTGAGCTCTACAAGACTCCGGAGACGAGCGACGACAGCTACGTGCCCCCGAGCTCTCGCCGCACTCGGAGCAGTGCTGCCACGTCCCGCCATCGTCGCCGCTGATCTGGATGGGGTTGGCGCTGGCCTCCCGTGGCCCACTGTTGATGATGGTGTCCGCCACGGGGGGGTGTAGATAGGGTCCTCCTTAGTTTTAGCTTTCGTTTCCTGCGAAGAATCATGAAGCGTCCCGTGGGGACATGTAAGGGTATGTAATGTCTTTTGTGTTTATCTTCCCTGTTATGAAGATTTGATGAACTTGCGTCCCGTTAAGGCTCGGTCCCCCTTTCTTTCTTTGCGATAGCTTGTTGCTCTACGCCGACAGGTCCCAGTCCCCAGGCAGGCTACAGCCGTCGCTGGTATGCCAGGTCGCGTGCCGTGGTCAAGGCCAAGAGGTGTGCGGCCCGAGGTCCAGTAAGAGCCCCTGAGGCGCGATGCTCAGGAGGTCCCCATTAGCGCTCAAGCGGCCATGGTAAGGGAAGAAAGGGAGTTGACGTGGCCGCAACGGGATTACGGCAAGGCGTGAGTATCCATAAGGCCCAGACATTTAGCCAATTCGAGGGCGAGACTTATCTTGTGAACTTCATGGCGATTCCTGACGTTGCACTGGGGCTGCGTGCCAACTCGTGCGGCATAGCCAGACCGGCCCATACAAGTTTCCCTCCCATGCTTTCCATAGTGCTATGCGTCCTTAGGTCCCAGCCCTCGAGCGAGCTCAGCCGCCGCTGGTATGCCACGTCGCGATGCCGTGGTCAAGGCCAGGGGGTGAGGGCTGGAGAGCTAGTAAGAGCTCCTGAGTCGCGATGCTCAGGATCCCCCCTTTTAATGCGCAAGCGATTGCACGAGAGAAAAAGAGACTCGTGGTGCCGCCTGCTTTCCTCCCTGTGTGGTCCCTGTGAACAGGCACAAGAAGAACATGGTTTGCCGTTACAGCCGTCAGCCTGCTGCTGGTTGGTCGGGATGAAGTGAAGGCACTAAGAGCCTGGTGAGGTGACGTGCGCGGGGCGTGCCGCGAGCCAGAGCTCGACCGCTCAGATTTGTTGACGTGGCAGGGACGGACCCATGCACCAGCGCTGTGCCTGCGAGGAGGCCCCGTGGGAGGCAATGATCGAGCAGGTGATAACCGTAGGCAGGTTAAGCAGGGAAGGCAAATCAGCTTGGGTAAATGCAGGAAGATACATGCCACTAGGTCCGGCCTGAGCGGCTTGGGGATGATGCAGCCCGAGGGGCGCCCCCAACAAGGTAAGCTAAACACATAAGCAAATGGGATACATGCCGTAGGGACGGACCCACACGGCCTGGGAATAATGCAGCCCAAGGGGCGCTCCCAGCTTAACGAGCTTGGAAGATGTCACCTGGTTCTGTAGACAAAGTAGAGTTGGTGCAGCTGAAGGCGTGCGTCGAAGAAAGGACTCCTCATGAGCCACCGGAGCCCTGAGCCTCGGGAGGCTCTGGGGGCTCAGGAGGCTTCCCGAAGACCATCTCCATTCCCTCCAGGATGATGCGGTGCCTGGCCTCTTGAGCCGCCAGGTCACGCCGCACGGCACGCTGATAGGCCGACACCACGCTCGGCAAGCCAAGGGGCATGCGAACGTAGCTGTGTGGCGGGCCCCCACAACAGCCCACACGCAAGGGCCAGAAGCACTCCTGAGACGCGGCCCTGTTGAGCCCTGGGATGTCGATGCAGACACGCAGCTCAACACCCTCGCCTGGGTGGTGAGCCGCGCCCTGTGAGCAGCTGACGTCATGCATGGCTCTTGCGTCTTGCAGTTCCTGTGTGGTCTTGGCGATGAACTCCTGATTGGTGGGCACCCCTTGCCCTGCGTCCTCCTGAGGAAGACGTGTCGCGTGGCATGCCTCCAAGTGGCGCCCAAGCGCCTCCCTCATGAGGTTGGCAAGGCCTGAGGCCCTCCAGAAGAGAGCCCCCGAGCCCTGCCTGAGAAGGGCGCTGGGCGCGCCTTCCTATGCGATGGAGGGAGGCGCCCCTGGGACGGACGCTGATCCTGACGAGGCTCCCGCCGCGACGCCATCCTCCTGAGGTCCTGCACGGTGCAGCAGATTCTTCTTGGGGATGGCCTCCGGAGGGCCCTCACTTCTTCTGTCGGGGTCGTCGATTGCTGCAGCTTGGAAGGCGCGCTCGAGGGAGCACACCGCATCCCTTTCTTCACATGGGACCATGATGACCCCACCACTTCCAGGCATCTTGAGGACGTTGTAGCCATGGTGGTTGACTGCCATGAACTTTGCCAGGGACGGATACCCGAGGATGGCGTTGTATGGCAGGCGGATGTGCGCGATGTCCAAGTCGATGAGCTCGGTGCGGTAGTTGTCGCGTGTGCCGAAGGTGACAGGCAGGCGGACCTGCCCTATCGGTGTGTGTAACGCCCCGAGACCGTTGCGCCAGGTGTCTTCCAGTTATTCGCCGGTGTTGCCATGTCATTTGCTTGCGTGTTTGCTTTTTATCATGTCATCATATGCATTGCATCATCATGTTTTCAAAACTTGCATCCGTCTCGGTCTCCTCGTTCCGTCCGTTGTCCGTTCTGAGCCCAAACACACTTGCACGCGCCCGAGGCATGTCTGAAATAGTATTTTATAAGTGGCCAGAAATGTTCTCGGAATGGGATGAAAGTTGGCGTGCGGTGTTGTTTTGTTGTAGGTAGGCCGCCTGCCAAGTTTCATCGCGTTCGGAGTCTGTTTGACGCCCCAACGGATAACTATAGCGGCAGTATAGCCGGTCTAACGTCGGACGTTTTCGGTCTCCGAAAACTGTTGCCGGGCTTTCCCTCTCTTTCCTCTCTAGACCGTCTACACAGCCCACTACCTACTGCCAGGTCCAACCTAATCTCTCTCGTCAGCCTGCAGCCCCCCTCGCGCGCGTCCGAAAGTTGTCCCGAACCCGACCCGGACTGTCGCTACCGTCGTGTCCGGATCATCCCCAAACATCTACAAAACGTCTCCGTTTTGTTAATTGGACTTCCTAATAATTTTTTTCGCGATCGTCCGATTGCGATCGGAGGGACAAGTTAGCCCCTAACCCAAAACTCATCTGATATAAATATCAGATCAAACCGTAGCCTATCCTGTCCAATCCACCAATCCTCCTCGCTGCTGCCACTCTCTTCATCGGGATCCTCCCATATCCATCCACCCTTTCCCAACCGATCCTGACCAACTCCCTCTTTTTCAGCACCGGTCCAACCTCCTCCTCCCCTCGATCCACCCAATCCCGCAACCTCTTCCTCCCGAGAGCCCCGACCAGAACACCACCGAGCAGAGCATCGGCCAACCCCCGAGCGCCGCCCTCACCCAACCAGCTCTCAGCCGCCTCCCCTTCCCTGCTCCTGTGCGTGTCCAGCACCAAAGGAGAGGTGCTCCTTGAGCCCTCGATCCAGCGCGCAGGCGCCTGAGCGCCTCCTCACCTCGTCCCCGTGCCACTCGTCGGAAGATCCAGCAGGTCTCCTGCCTCGGCGGAGGTCGACTACGGTCGCCCAGGCCAGTGCTCTGTCGTCCCTCTCCGCCTTCTCCTCCCTTCCCTTTCCCCATTCTCTTCCTCACGCCCTCTCTGTCTCCCTCGCAGGGGAGTAACCCTGGCCGCCAGGGCTCGAACTCACGCCGCCAGCGTCCTGCGCACCCCGTGCTCCATTCCTCGCGCCATCACTCGGATCCGGTGACCCTGCCCCGGATGCACCCGTCCCTGGCCTCGCCGCATGATGCCATGCCCTCGCCTTGCTGGAGTTCCAGCCAGCGCACCTCCAGGGCCTTGCCTCGCCGTGGCTCCCGCTGAAACTCCTCGCCGCTGGCGTTTTTCTTCAGAGACGAGCAGTGCAGCTCGCCCGATGTCTGTTGACGCATCGCCCTTCCGTTTGGGCTGCCACATCGCCTGCAGGCCTCCTAGCGCTCAAGGCCCATCTGAGATCTAGCAAGGCCCAGCTCCCATGGCCCATGGTGAGGCACCCCCAGCAGCGCCTCATTTTTTTTCTACTCAGTTGGCCCAACTTGCACCAGATTTGGCCCATAGATGTTTTTTTAGTTCTGTGAATTTACTAATTTTCCTTCACATGCATAATTACAGAATATGCCATCATTTTAAAAATGCTCACACCTAAATAACCGTGCATTGGTTTTAAACAAAATTAACGTGAAAGTTGCTTAGATTTCCGTCTAGTTTCATAATATGCAACTTTCATGCATGTTTGAAATGGTTAAAATGCTGTTTGGTTAAATTTGCTCCTATGCCATGTTAAAATGCTTTAATTCATAACTTAATAACCGTAGCTCGGTTTTAAATAATCTTTATATGTAAATCGGGTAGAAAAATGCCTAGTTTAACATGGTGTACTTGTTTTGCATGTTTATTAACTCTAAAATTATGTTTAGGGCAGAACAGTACCAAACCTAATATATGCATATGAGGAGTTTCCGGACTTGTTGTTTTGTTGTTCCGGCCTCATTTAAACTTGCCTAGATTAGATAGTTTCATCATGTTTCACCTCTTGCCATGCTAAAAACATTTAATCTTGTTGGGTACATAAACGAGAGAGAACTAAATAAGTCACGTGGTGTTTCGTCAATATGCAACTAGTTGCATATTGAGCTCCACTTAATTTGTAGGATTGCTTGTGCTCTTTTGCCATGCCATGCTTCATTTAACCGGACATCCATCATACTTGGTTGTGCATCATGCCATGCTTATGTCGTGGTTGTTTACTATGTTGTGTGCTTCTTTCCGGTGTTGCTCCTTCGGGTTGGTTCCGTTAACGTCGCGTTTGTGAGGACCCGTTCGTCTACGTCTGTTTGTCTTCTTCATGGACTCGTTCTTCTTCCTTGCAGGATCTCAGGCAAGATGACCATACCCTCGAAATCACTTCTATCTTTGCTTGCTAGTTGCTCGCTCTTTTGCTATGCCTATGCTACGATACCTACCACTTGCTTTTCATGCCTCCCATATTTGTAAACCAAGCCTCTAACCCACCTTGTCCTAGCAAACCGTTGTTTGGCTATGTTACCGCTTTGCTCAGTCCCTCTTATAGCGTTGTTAGTTGCAGGTGAAGATTGAAGTTTGTTCCTTGTTGGAACATGGAGATGTTGTTCCTTGTTGGGACATGTTTATTTGTTGGGATATCACAATATATCTTATTTAATTAATGCATCTATATACTTGGTAAAGGGTGGAAGGCTCGGCCTTATGCCTGGTGTTTTGTTCCACTCTTGCCGCCCTAGTTTCCGTCATATCGCTGTTATGTTCCCGGATTTTGCGTTCCTTACGCGGTTGGGTTATAATGGGAACCCCTTGACAGTTCGCCTTGAATAAAACTCCTCCAGCAATGCCCAACATTGGTTTTACCATTCGCCACCTAGCCTTTTCTTTTCCTTGGGTAGGCCTGCCCAAGGGTCATCATTATTTTAACCCCCCCCCTCGGGCCAGTGCTCCTCTGAGTGTTGGTCCGAAACGGGCAGCCTGCGGGGCCACCTCGGGGCAACTCGAGGGTTGGTTTTACTCGTAGCTTGACCTATCCGGTGTGCCCTGAGAACGAGATATGTGCAGCTCCTATCGGGATTTGTCGGCGCATCGGGCGGCTTTGCTGGTCTTGTTTTACCTGTCAAAATATCTTGTAGCCGGGATTCCGAGTCTGATCGGGTCTTCCCGCTAGAAGGAATATCCTCCGTTGACTGTGAGAGCTTGTGATGGGCTAAGTTGGGACACCCCTGCAGGGATTTGAACTTTCGAAAGCCGTGCCCGCGGTTATGGGCAGATGGGAATTTGTAAATGTCCGGTTGTAGAAAACCTGAAGTTGACCTTATTTAAAATGCACCAACCGCGTGTGTAACTGTGATGGTCTCTTCTCGGCGGAGTCCGGGAAGTGAACACGGTGTTGGAGTTATGCTTGACGTAGGTTGTTCTAGGATCACTTCTTGATCATAGTTTCTCGACCGTGCTTTGCCTTCTCTTCTCGCTCTAATTTGCGTATGTTAGCCACCCAAACATGCTAGACGCTTGTTGCAGCTCCACCTCATACCTTTTACCTTACCCATAAGCTTAAATAGTCTTGATCGCGAGGGTGTAAGATTGCTGAGTCCCCGTGACTCACAGATACTTCCAAAACCAGCTTGCAAGTGCCGTTGAACCGTGCAGATGACGCAACCGAGCTCAAGGAGGAGCTCAATGAAGATCTTGTCCTTTGTGTTGCTTCGTTCTAGCTGATCAGTACTGGAGCCCAGTCGGGACGATCGGGGATCTGTGTAGCATTTGGGGTAGTCTTCTTTTATTTTGGCTCCGTAGTCGGGCCCTGATTGTATCTGGATGATGTAATGCCTTATTCATGTAATTGCGTGAGGTGGTGATTGTAAGCCAACTATGTATCTTTTCCCTTATGTATTACATGGGTTGTGTGAAGATTACCTCACTTGTGACATTGCTTTCAATGCGGTTATGCCTCTAAGTCGTGCTTCGACACGTGGGAGATATAGCCGCATCGAGGGCGTTACAAGTTGGTATCAGAGCCTTCCCTGACCTTAGGAGCCCCCTGCTTGATCGAATCGCTGGCGTTATTGAGTCTAGAAATGTTTTGAGTCATTTAGGATTATATATATCGGAGAGTTTAGGAATTCTTTTTACTCCTCAGTCCCTTCGTCGCTCTGGTGAGGCATCCTGACGTAGAGTTTTGACTCTTCTCTTCTCAAATTTCACCCAAAAAAATTTAGGATCACGCGGGTATCTTGGAATCGTTCCGATGGTTTTGTGATGAGAACATTGTTCTTGGTGCCTCCTGTCATTTAGGGGTTGTGGCAGTGTCCCGGGGAGTTGAGCTCCGCGGTGTTATCGTCACAATTTTATCGTTGCAGTTCTGGAATACCTGAGATTAGTTTCGCCGACATCGAAAAATCTCTTTTATGCAGTTGTTGGTGAGATAACCTCGACGCCACCCAGTACCGGGGCGGGAGTTCGGGGGTATTTGCCATAACTTGTATAACGGATGCTTTTCGAAGGTTGAGGTAGATGTTTTCCGAAGGTTTCTCGGTTATGTGTTGAAGGATGGATACAACTGGATGTAGGGTTTGCTAGATTTGGGTGAGATATTATGCTTCCCCTGTATCCCCAACACCTGATTGCATAACCGGAAAATTTCGGGAGTTTATAAGTGGGAATTCAAGTAGCTCTTAGGATATCTTTCCGACAGATGTATGATATGAAATTGGGGTTCAACGTCTAGTGGTCCGCCTATCCACGGTTGGTTTTACAGTGGTCTCATTGTGTCTTAAAGAGTCCTTGGCTATGCCGACTCTGGGACGCTTCGTATGTCATGTGCACTGCCTTGTACATGATGGTGCTGTACGATCGAGCCCGTGTAGGCCCCACCACGAAAACTTCAGATGAAATCTCTATCATATGTTTGTTCCGGCTTATTCTGCAAGCCAATCCTTTGTTTTGTTTTGAGTTGTGGTATTCGAGTTTCTTCAATGTCAAATGTTGATTCCATAGCTTTTCCTAAGTGGTGTTCTCATATTCCTATGTGTGTTCTAATCCTTCTTGATCATCGAGGTTGTCATGTCAATCCTTTTTCAACTGGCGTGTTTCTCTTCAAGTGGATCCGATCATTTCAACATCCGCAAGATCAATTATCAGTTCTTTGCAACGGTGTTTGTTTCATCCGTCTCCTAGTTGCCTTTGTTTTTCCCCCCCCCCCCCCCTTTTTTTTTCAAGGACTCAGATTTCTTAATCAAGTATCCTTTGATTCATGTGAAGTCTCTCCATTCTTTTCCTTCATGTTCTTACCCGGTGATTCTCATGAAGATTCTAACGGAGCTCCAAATTCATCACTCATTCTCTTCTTCGGTGGTTTCAAGTCAAGCTTTGTTGATCATACCCTTCCTCATTTCAATGCTTTCTCATGCCAATGCACCTCTTAATCATCCACTTCTCGCTATTCAATTGTTCTAGAGTGCTCAAGAAATCTCAGAAGATTCGTGTTTCCACTCTGCTTTCATAATCCTTTCAAGCTCTTTCGAGATTGTTATCTCATTCTAGCCATTTAATTCAACCGGTGCAACCTCTCTTTTAAATCTTGTCAACGGTGTATCTTTTGAGTGGGCCCTAATCCACAGGTCTTTTCCAGGATCTTACCTGACTTTTCTAATTTTCCCGGAGCTATCCTCAAATTTCTTTTCCAAGTTTGACGTAAGTATGAATTATCATCAGTCAAATGCCTTTCTCCAAGATCTTTCAAATTCTTTTCATCATTGGTTCAACCTTTCTAATTTTCATCCCGGAGTATCTCAACAATTCATGGTGGTGTTCTCATCGGTTTTCTCAACATTTGAGGACCAAAGAAGAATTTCTCTTCAATCTTATCCATTCTCTTCAAGATTCAAGGTTCTAGCTTGATGTCATCCTCTCATAATTGTTTTCAATTGCGAGAATTCTTTCCACCTATCCGGAGCAATTCAGGAATCTTTTCAGTTTGATTCTCCGGAGCCCATGATCTCAGAATTATTCATTCCAGCTTTCAGCTCCCGTCCTTCAATCTTACCGGTGCATCATTCAAATATCATCTAATAAGCTCGTGCTCTCTTCGTTCTCATGTATCTAAATTCCCTCAAGTATCTTCATTCATTCTCTAATTCTTACCGGTGATTCATCCCTTTTACTTCGTCTGTTTTCAATCCTTACGGTGGTTTCTTCCAGGTTTCTCTTCCTTTATTATCATATCAATTTATTCGTTCTTCCAAATTCCTACCGGTGGTTCGTGGAAGACATTCTCAAGTTTATGTTATATCTCTCTTATTTTTTCTACGAGAATAAGTAGTATGCCAAATCCGTTGCTTGTCATCAATCTAAATTGGTGAAGGATAAGCATAATGTAATTCTTATTCTTGTTTCATCCATATGTTAATTTTTTCTTCCGGAGTTTGCTCACGATGATTAAATCCCTGATTTCAATTGTTCATCCTCTATTTTTCCCGGAGTTCCAGTCTTTTCCAACTATTTCACCACGGAGATTCATCTAAATCGGTACAAGGATTCACCTTGTGTTTTCAACTTCCTTTTCTTTTCGTCATCCTTTTGTTTACCGGAGTTCTTCATGGAGACTCTACATGATGGTTCATCAAGGATTTTTTCCCCTTCTCGAAGCGTTCATCAAGATTCTTTTCACAGAAGCTCAAGCATTCTTCATCTTGTAATCCGGAGTGCAATTCTTTCAACCGTATCATTCGAGGTGGCATTATGTCATTCTTGATAATTTTGTTTCGTGATTCACATGTTATTAAGAATGAGGTATTTTAAATCCATCAACCAACTAGTTGGAGCTATCTTGTGTCATGTTTCATCTAAAGCCTTCCCTAAGGATTGTTGCTATCTATGGTGCTCATAAGTGACCCAAGTTCTTCTTTTATCCTCCCGGTGAAATAGCTTCTCGTCTACTTGTTCTTACCAATCCAATTCTTTTTCCCATGAGTGGCAGGTTGTCACCTCATAATTTGAGTTGTATTCCATAATACCATATCAAGCTTACTCTTTTCGTTGTTGGTTTTCCAACAACTCCGTTCGACACTTCTCCTAAGGATGCCTTTTCAAGCTCATTCGAGATAGAAGATCCCCGGGTACCGAGCTCGAATTCGCCCTATAGTGAGTCGTATTACAATTCACTGGCCGTCGTTTTACAACGTCGTGACTGGGAAAACCCTGGTCTCATCAACCCATCTTCTTGTTTTGTCAGGATCGTGTTCTTTTCTGGGTTTATCCATTTAACCGGAGTGTGTGCCCGCTGCTCAATTTCTTTCATTTTATCAAGCCTTGCATATCTTTCCAACCGGAGTGCTGTTAGAAGTTGTTCTTCCTTGTCTCTCTTTTCTAACGGAGTGTTTCAACTTTGTTCTTCTCCGTTGTTTTATTTCTTTCAATTTGTTCAACCTTTTCAAGGTTCTTTGGTTTCACTCGTTTGTCAAAGAAGCAACTTAGTTTTTACCTTTTCTCTTCCTCTTCCT